>NC_048602.1:1880616-2090616 GCF_003668045.3 Cricetulus griseus | reverse complement strand
TGCTCATAGGCCAGCAAAACACCAGAGCCACACTGCGTGGGAAACCCACTTACTGCCTTCAGGGCAGGTGACCTGGGGTGACAGTAGAATCCTGTCAAAGGACACTTTCCCTTCCCTTTTTCCTTTGAGCATCCCAAGCATGGCCCCTTCTGCCCAAGGCAAGGCCACCAAAACCAGAAATGCTACTTGGGAACAATTTCTTATCTGTATTATTTTTTCCCTCCTCTCCTTTAGGCTTGTATTCCTGGAGATCTAGTTCACAAAGATGGCCTGGAAAGTTCCAGAAGGAAGTTGTGTGGAGCTAACTCATTTCAAAATCATGCAGAAGTGGTCATTTTGCCCCATGTTCCCACTGCCTTAACTCAGACCCCATTCTGGATTTGTTCTAAAGTGTTCATTCTGCGTCTTTACAATGAATAGTGGCTCTGCCTCCCTTGACATAGAGACCAGCTAAGCAAAATATAAGCAAGAAATGTGTTTTGCAAAGTTACTGGGGTTTTGTTGTTATTTTTGTTTGTTTTCATGGCTTCATAGGCTTTTCCAGTTTTTGTTTTTTTTTTTTTAAATAAAAGAAACCTTACTCACTGGGAGTAGATGAATGTAAACCAGCTTGGGATGTGGGAAAACTCACTTTGCCTTATTTATTTATTCCTTGCTCTTAAGTAGCCAGAAATATTTACAAGGTAATATTCAATAGATGCAGGCGCCCTGAGAACACTGATTATTAAGTCTGACTCTCGAATGGCTTCCAAAAGTTGGCATGTAGTAGTTTTCAGTTGGGCGCCAGCATCTTCAAGACAACCAAGCACACAGCATCACTTTCCCACCCTCTGTGAACGCAATTTTTTAAAACCTTCTTTGGATGCCAAGGTCCATTTGAGAAAACAAAAGCAAACATGGCCCTTTTCTGGTTTGAGTCAACACTGAAGGCTCTCATCTGGTCCCTTTTGGTTAGCTATTATGTCCTCGCAAGCACTGGCTGAGTACGGAGGGTGCGTTGTGTGCCAAACCTGAGCCAATTGCCTGTGGTTCTGATCATGCCCTGGAGTTGAAATTCAACATCTCCTCTTCCACGTGGTGCAGTCACACACCCCCACCTACTATATGAAATCATATTATTCTAATGAGAATGCAAATGAGAGGAGAGCTGGTGGGGACTGGTGCTAGCTGAGGGGCCTGTCAGAAACGCTTTCCTGGGTAGGAGTGGTTGAGCCCAGCTCCCTCGTCGGCAGCAGTGTTTGCTGGGGGACTTGCATTGGGTGGCACATGGCCAAGTCTGAAGGAGACACATCTTCATTGATGTCCCCATTGTTGCTTGTTCTTATTCATGGTATTTAAACAACTCATGCACGTTTTGACAGCTCTCCCCTTTTTGAATTTATGCGAGTCTTTTTATTTTGGTGAGTTGTCTGAAGACCCATGGTCCTGGGGGCAGAAGAGGAAGGCGAGGTAGAAACAGGCTTGCATGTGGCATATCTGGGGTGCCGCCCCCCCCCATCCTGGTGCAAGTTAGCACGGAGCTGAAGCATTTGTCACATGGGGACAGGAGAAAGAGCTGGGGCTCTGGGTTAGTCTGCTGGGCTCCTAAGCTACCCTTTAGAGAAGGGGACAGAGAGGGAACAGGAATAGAAAGAGATCCGCCTGGGGACCTGTGCACAGATAACTCTCATTATGTCTCAAAATGATTCCCAGCCCTTTGTGGCCTTGGGCTTTTATTTTCCTTGTAATGGGTTAGAAGTCCTGTGCTATGTCCCTGTCACCGAGAGGTGGTTGTTATGGGCCACCTGAGGTCTGGTTATTAAAATCCTTACAGAGGTTTACCTGGATCCTCTCATGGGCGGACAGGCAGACAACAGGGCTGAGAGATCACAGGGCGTTCATATGCAGCCTGCCTTCAACACCCCCTTTCCAGGGTGGACCGAACTGATTTGGGGTCCTCTGTGAATACTGGATCTGTCAGACATGTAGCAAGGTAGGCTCAAAGATAAAGTTAAGCATGACCCAGAATAAAACAGCAGTTCTCTGTGGCATGTGAGCCCCGAGAGGGCGCAGAGAAAACCTGAAGTGTGAAAGGGACAGTGTTAGTGTGTAGCTTGCCTTGTAAGTGAGTCTGGTCCCAGGGGAAGATGAAGACCCCAGCCTCCTGTGGACCTTTGCAACACAGGGAGGAGTCCTGCATTTTCTTAATAAGATGTTAATTTTCAGTTGCGTGCCATTAGATTGCAACACATTTTTAAGGAAAGATGTTATCTTTGTGAAGTTGACTTATTTGCAAACTTACCATAAGCTTTCAAACCCACAGAAAATATGGCAGTGTGTTTATATTTAAAATAGATTTTAAAAAAATCCAACGAGTTACTGTGAATTCACTTACCACCCAATAATACAGGGATAAAAATAATTTATGCTCCTATTTTAATTAAAAGCAAATCATTTTTATAAAGCAATAGGAGCTCAGTCTAGTGGTTAGATCAGGAAGTGGGAATTGAGACTCTTAGCTTGCTTCTTGGCTTTGCTTGGGGTAGCCTGAATGCTTTGGGGCAGGCTCTTAACCCTGCCCCATGGCTCTTTGCAATACTGTGTGGTACTACCAAAATCACATAATAAGAGGTTGCTAAGCAAAGGTACTTTATGTGGCTAAATCCTGGACTTGATCTAAAAGGTTCATGGCTGATCCCTATGACGGAGAGATTGGGGGTAGCAACGACTGTCTTGGAAATGTAGTTTCCCACTGAGTGCAAATAATTGAGAGATGGAACAGCAACACCTGTGCTGGGTGATTTCTCTTAATGGGGCGGGGGCTCTTGCTGGCCCCTGAGCATCGCTGAGTCTCCAGAACACTTTTGGACATGCTTTTGGACCACAGACAAAGCCCAAAGAATTGTCTCCATCTTTCAGGGTTTCCGGTACCACAGGGGCACCAAAGAAAGAGGGCAGCCCTGGGTGTTCAATGGCAGCTCTAGGCAGCTTATAGTTAAAATTTGACTCTCTACATGCAGTCAGTCAGTGGGGAGTGTGGTGATATATTGTTTACTATTTTTGAAAGCCACTGGAGGTCAAAATAGCAAAGCAGCCACACCAGTTAGCTATATAAGCTAGGCAGTGGTGGTACACACCTTTAATCTTAGGACTCAGGATTAAGAGGTAGATGGACCTCTGTGAGTTCAAGGCCACACTGACTATACTAAATTGATCCAGTCCTAAAAGAAACAGCTCACACAAAGATGATCTCAGCACCTGGGATCACACGCCTTTAAGCCCAGCACTAGGGGGGTGGAGACAGGAGTGATATGGCTGTGTGGAGACAGGACTATAAGGAGGAGGAGACAGGATTGCAATTTCAGCTGGGGAGAGGTAAGATTGACCGGCTTGGCTGCTTTGCTCCTCTGATCTTCAGTTTGAAGCCTGAACCCCAATGTCTGTCTCTGGATCTCGTATTTATCATGCTACAGGGGAGTTCAAAGTAGATCCAACCTCTAAGCCACATTCATCACTCTGTAGTCATCAGGTTGGAGTGGTTAGTGTGGACCGAGGCTCAGCATGTGGCATCTGAAAACTCAAGCTTGAACCATGTGTACATAGTCTGTTAACCTGAGTGGCTTGCCAAGAGATGTCTCTAGACTTAGGGCATCCTGATGTTAAAACAAGAAACGTGAGAATCTGTCATACACTGTATACAAAGCATGGGTGTAGTAAAGCGTTATGCTCTTTGACACGTCACTTAGTTGTGTGTGTGTGTGTGTGTGTGTGTGTGTGTGTGTGTGTGTGCTGTGTGTGCACTCGTGCACGCGCATGTGGAAAAGTGTAATTCCTGTAAGGGAGAACCTTTTTTGTTTTTGTCCGCCCCCCCCCCCCGGTTTTGGTTTCATTTGTTTCCTGGGGCAGGGATCTCCATGTAGCTCAGGCTGGCCTTGAACTCATGATCTTTTTTCCCCACAGTCTCAAGTGTGTATCCTTGTGCCTGACTAAAGGGAAGACTTGGTATGTCTCCCACACCAAGAACACAGTGGTTTGATCAGAGTTTCTTTTCCAGAGCTCTGAGATATCCTCGGCACCAAGAGGACATCAAACACTGCTGAGAAGCTGAGATCCGCTTGGTTGGAAAATGAACGAACACTCCTCTCGTCCCTTCCAGTCACATGTCCGTGTGGCCTTGTGAGTTCCACTGAGGTGTGGTAGTGAGCAGGAAGGAAGGGAGCAATGTCCTGGCTTCTTTCCTATCTGGAGGGTCTTTCTAGGCAATAATCTCCCTTCACCCACTGAAGCCCACCAATTCCGAGGGAGATGACAGAAAGTCTCCATTAAATAAATCTCCGTGGACATCACAGACCAGGGGGCACAACGGTTGCTGCATCCGATTTCTACTTGTGGGAATTAATTAGAAATTACTAGTGGGGACTGGAGAGGTGGCTCGGTGGCTAAGATCCCTTACTCTTCTTGCAGAGGACCCAGGCTTGATTCTCAGCGCTCCTGCATCTCACAGCCATCTGTGATTCCAGTTCCAGGGGATCTGACACCCTCTTCTGACTTCCGTGGGCACCAGGCTCATGTAGTGCACATACGTCATTTACATGTAAAACACTCATGCTCCTCATGTAAAATTAAATAAAGATTTTTTAAAAGGTGTTGCTAATGTTTTAACATTAGTTCTGACAGTAACCACGAAAGCACTGAGGGCACGCATTTTGAGTTTAGTCTGACCTACGTTATCAGAAGGTTTCTTCACTCTGGAGTCTGGATAAGTGGTCTAAATGTCCGGCCCTTCAGTTTCTTTCTTGGTAAAATGGACACCATGCTGTCTGCCTAAAACCACTGTGAAAAGCACTTGAAGGGAGATGTTTATAAATTATTATTATTATTAGTCATGCCCTAAATAATTCAGGCATGTAGGATGTCAGTGTGGATTAGAGTCCTCAGGAAATTTCAAAGTAAAAGAGAAGAAATCCCTGGGTCATGGATTTTTCTGATCCTAGTTTTGGCCAAGCAGAGCTGGAGTGTGTGTGGGAAAGGTCTTAAGTCTCTAAGGTGGGTAAGAACCCCTTTAAAGCTTGTGTGTAAGTCTCCCCACAAAGGGTCATTTGGTTGGGACTTCATCTCCAGCTGGTTGGTCCAGTTACAGAGAGGTGGCTGCGCTGTACGGTCTCTGGTTTCATCGCTGGGTTAATCCACACTGAGGGCTGTTAGGACATGGGCTCTAATGGGCAGAGGTCGGTCACTCCAGCGTGCCTTTCGCCTCCTTTCTCTTTCTGCTCCCTGAGCACTGTGTGAGGGGCGTCTCTGTTCATCCACACTGTCTCTTTTCACCACGATGCTGCTTCACCACAGCTCAAAAGCCAAGGAGCAAAGGGGTGACATGGCTGTGACCTTGAACCATGAACAACATAAACCTTTCCCCGCCATTAATTCTCAGGTCTCCATGGCTATGGCAAACACCTGAGATAATCAACTTAGAAGGAGAGGATTTATTTTGGCACTTAGTGTTAGAGGTTCTAGACCATAATGAGATCAGGTGACCCCATTACCCTCCTCAGGTGACCCCATTGTCCTCATCAGGTGACCCCATTGTCCTCATCAGATGACCCCGTTGTCCTCATCAGGTGACCCCATTGTCCAGCTCATCAGGTGACCCCATTGTCCTCCTCAGATGACCCCATTGTCTTCATCAGATGACCCCATTGTCTTCATCAGGTGACCCCATTGTCCTCATCAGATGACCCCATTGTCCTCATCAGATGACCCCGTTGTCCTCATCAGGTGACCCCGTTGTCCTCATCAGATGACCCCGTTGTCCTCATCAGGTGACCCCATTGTCCAGCTCATCAGGTGACCCCATTGTCCTCATCAGATGACCTCATTGTCCTCCTCAGATGACCCCATTGTCCTCATCAGGTGACCCCATTGTCCTCATCAGATGACCCCACTGCTTTGAGGCCTCCACGCCATGGGTTCTAAAGTGCTCGATTCTATGCCAGCCTGGAAGCCGCAGCAAAGAGAGAGACTTAGGTCCCATCTCTGTTTAACACATGTCTCTTAATGACTTGATGTCCTCGTATGGGACCATCTCCTGAAGGTCCTACCATTATCTGATAGCACCACGTGAGGACCAGTCTTTTAAACTAAAGACTTTGGGAAACACTGAAGATTTAAACTGTATGCCGCTTGCTATGGCCTGCCTATAATTCCAACACTTGAAAGGTAGAGGCAGAAGGATTAGGAGTTCAAGGTCATAAGTTTGAGGCCAGCCTGGACCTCAAGAGACCCTTGTCTCAAATCAACAAAAATGAGGAAAACAATAATAACCGGATTCTGACTTTTTATTCCATTATCCTTCAGAATCCCTGTATCTAAGAATTAAAGAAGTCCCCAAATTTAGTTACAAAATACATTTTTCATCCTTTAAACAAGCTAGCATCCTTCAGTCATTCCTGGGTTTTCTGGGGAGGAAAAGGGCAGGGAGGATACAGGAGATTGTTCCCTATATTGATTATAGTGACTGATGATGGCCAGAAATGATCAGTGGCCTTTGCACACTGGGAAGCTCCATCCTTGAGAAAGGCGGTGGCGCACACCTTTAATCCTAGCACCTTGGGAGGCAGAGGAGTTCCAGGCCAGCCTGGTCTACAGAGTGAGTTCCGGGACAGCCAGGGCTGTTACACAGAGAAACCCTGTCTCAGAAAACCAAAATAAATAAATGAATAGACAAATAAATAAATAGAGAACTAATTAACTAACTAACTAAACCCTTAAGTGGAAGAAAAGGAAAGAAATGAAGGATGGAATGAAAGAAGGATGGAAGGAAGGGAGGAAGAAAGAAGGAAGGAAGGAAGGAAGGAAGGAAGGAAGGAAGGCTAACACACAATTGGAGCCTGGTATTCTTCCAGGGGTGTCATATGACCTAACACAATTAATTTCCCAAATAGCCCTGTGGGCTAAGATGCCATTATGAGTCCCATGCAACTGAGGCAGAGAGAAACCAAGTGTTCTATCACTGGACCCTGGGTCCACATCCTGGCCCCACTGGAAATAGATGGCAGAGCTGGCTTCAAGTGTAGGCTGTCTGATTCCAGCTGCCAAGCCCTTGATGTGGCTGCCAGGGATGACGCCTCTTCGGAGATTCAGCATGACACAAATGTACCCCTTTGTGTGGCAAAGGGCCGGGACACTCTTGTACCAAGCACTTGAACCCTAGTGCTGTGCTTTTGCCTGAAGACCGGGTGTTAATGCTCATGTCTTGAGTCTCTGCTTCAGAGGCCAAGGATGCAGATGGCTCATGGAAGCTGGAGCTGTCTTTTTACCCATTCCATTTTTGGAGCGTCTCAGAGGGATGGACAAGGTAGCCTGGATCCCTCCCTCCTCTGTGATCTCCCATCCTTTATCCAGGCTCATGACCATTTTGCCAGGTCCTTGACTTCCAAACCATGGTGACTGGTGTTTTTCTCAGGAAATTCAGCAGACGGTTAGTGTAAAAAGAGAAGGCGAATTTGGAAACATACAAGATAGCCTGTTTGTGCGCGCGTGTCACGGCTTGGTTCTGCAGGGTGCCCCTCACGGAAAGCTCATGTGTCCAAAGCTTAGTCTCTGGTGGAGAGGTGGGGCCCCCAGGAGAGGTCGGATCAGGAGGACTCCGACCTCATCAACGGACTCGTCTGTTGATGGATTTTTGGAGCACTGGAATATTGGGTGGGGTTCAGAATTTTAGGGGGTGAAGCATCTCTGTTGCATGTAGGTCTTTGGGTGTGTGCCCTCGAAGGAGCAATTTCATCTATCATTTTCCTCCTTGCCATTCTCTTTTGCTCCCTCTCTACCCTTCCCTTCCTGGCTACCACGAAGTAAACATCTCTACCAAGTTCCTACTTCGTGAAGCCCGGCCTCTCCGTGGCTCAGAAACAGCACAGCCAGCCAGCCGGCAATGGGCTGAAGACCCACACTGTGAGTCAGAAGCAAATCTTTCTTTCTTTCTTTCTTTCTTTCTTTCTTTCTTTCTTTCTTTCTTTCTTTCTTTCTTTCTTTCTTTCTTCTCTCTCTCTCTCTCTCTCTCTCTCTCTCTCTCTCTCTCTCTCTCTCTCTCTCGTTCTTTAAGACTTCCTCAGGTAATCTGTCGCAGCAATGGAAAGGTGACTGACAGCTAGGATCATGGGGTTTGGTAGGCTAGGCTGGCGGGAACCATAGTCAGAGGGGCCTGCTGAGGGTGGTGGCGTTTTCACGCAAGACAGGAAGAGACATCTCACGTATTCTGGTCATCTTCCTACTTACATTATCTTGGGCTTTTCCTTTCTCCCTCTTTACAATGACGCATAATTCCCAGAGTTTACGTTGAATTTAGTCCACAACTTGCAATCTAGAAGTCAGCAACCTCCCCCTCAGCCCTGGAAGAAAGAGACTTTCAGAAAGATGACCTGAATTGCAATGCGGAGTGACTTCTAAGGTTACGGTCCCGAAGTCGTTTCCATCCTCACAAAGCATTTGTTCTTTTAAGGGAACCAATATGTTTGTGTAACTGACGCAAAACAAGCTTGACTCTGAAAAGATTCAGCTTAATATCTGCCTATGCATTCCAGGGCTCGGCCGTCTGTGGGCTGCGCATTAGCGGCCCTGGCGGTGGCACAGCTCGTCACGTATGATATCGGGCACACAAATGTGACGTGATGCCCGTGGACTCTTGAGGGTAATTCGATGTGCCAGCCAGCTCGATGGGCAGGGAAGCTTTAAACACAGTTGTCACAAGTGAGAAAGAGCGCGGAGGTCGCAGGCAGACTGGAGAAGCAAGCAGCTCTGGAACCTGTCTCCAATCCCTAATGAAAGTGTTAATTAGTGGATTGCAGAATTTACAGTGAGAACAGTGACTCCGCCAGGTCCCCCCCCCCCCCCCGTGCATTAACTCCTCATTAACCATTTCTTTCTCTCCCCCTTCTTTTTCCAGCCGTCTTTTCTGTCTAACCAAATACACGAGGAGGGTGGCCTAGGGAGTTGAGGGAGGGTTGTTTTTGGGTGTGTAGGGGGGTGTGGGGTGGGGATGGGAGGACTTTGATGGTGAGAGAAGGCCTGTGGGGCACATAGCTGTCTGAAGTTTATAGGGATAAATACACATTTAATCTGTGTAATCATTAATCTTTCTTTATGCAGAAATGATTAGTAAATTGGGTTTTTAAACAACTGCTAAGTGTACACATTGGCATCATAGATTAACTTATTTCTGAAACACTTGATTTTTATCACTCTGCCTAATAATTTATCCCCTGATTTATTGGGTGATATGATAAATCACGCGCTATTTATTGTTTATCCTATAAGGAGGGCAGTGATTTGTTCAGCGGTGATGAGGCCCAGCCTGTGCCTGGGGGAGTCTACTTTGCTGGCTCTCATACTTGGCGGGGTAAATTTTCTACCAGGAGTGGGGTTAACCCCAGGGGACTGTTGACTATGCTTGAACAGTTTAAATAACACAGCCACAGTGAACGTCTACCCAAATTCATCCTGATGAGTGCGGTGTTCTTTGTGACGAAGGGCTGAGGTGTGGTGGCCATGCTTCATCCCTGTAGCTTCTCTTCCAGTTCTGAGTGTCCCCTGAGGCTCCAGTGGCGAGCACAGCTGAGGGCAGAGTGAGGCCCCAAACCAGACCAAACTTGATCTCTGACCACACAAAGCACCTTCCTAGGGCTGCCAGGAGCATTTCATGAGGAGTTTCTGGATCAGTCAACACCTGGACAGCTGGAGGATCTCTGGTGGGGGCGCGGACGAGGTGCTCTGTGGATCTTTTGTAAAAATAACCCACTCTCCACTGCACTGTACTCTCCACTGCACTGTGTTCTCACTGCACTGTGTTCTCACTGCACTGTGTTCTCACTGCACTGTGTTCTCCACTGCACTGTGTTCTCCACTGCACTGTGTTCTCCACTGCACTGCGTTCTCACTGCACTGTGTTCTCACTGCACTGTATTCCCACTGCACTGTATTCCCACTGCACTGTGTTCTCACTGCACTGTGTTCTCACTGCACTGTGTTCTCACTGCACTGTGTTCTCACTGCACTGTATTCCCACTGCACTGTATTCCCACTGCACTGTACTCTCCACTGCACTGTGTTCTCACTGCACTGTGTTCTCATTGTACTGTGTTCTCACTGCACTGTACTCTCCACTGCACTGTGTTCTCACTGCACTGTGTTCTCACTGCACTGTATTCCCACTGCACTGTATTCCCACTGCACTGTACTCTCCACTGCACTGTGTTCTCACTGCACTGTGTTCTCATTGCACTGTGTTCTCACTGCACTGTGTTCTCCACTGCACTGCATTCTCACTGCACTGTATTCTCCACTGCACTGTACTCTCCACTGCACTATGTTCTCACTGCACTGTGTTCTCACTGCACTGTACTCTCATTGCACTATATTCTCCACTGCACTGTGTTCTCACTGCACTGTACTCTCATTGCACTATATTCTCCACTGCACCGTGTTCTCACTGCACTGTACTCTCATTGCACTGTGTTCTCACTGCACTGTGTTCTCCACTGCACTATATTCTCCACTGCACTGTGTTCTCACTGCACTGTACTCTCACTGCACTGTGTTCTCACTGCACTGTGTTCTCACTGCACTGTGTTCTCACTGCACTGTATTCTCCACTGCACTATGTTCTCACTGCACTGTGTTCTCACTGCACTGTACTCTCATTGCACTATATTCTCCACTGCACTGTGTTCTCACTGCACTGTGTTCTCACTGCACTGTGTTCTCCACTGTGCTGCTTTCTCCACTGCACTGCATTCTCCACTGCACTGTACTCTCCACTGCACTGGCAGCTGGCTGGGGATTCCCTGACACACTGAACTCTGTCACCTTCACTGTAGGATGACTCCTGTGCACTCTGCCATGGACCTTAGGAGGTCAGCTACAGTGTGTGGTATGGCCTGTGTGTACCCATTAGAGGTATTATGTATACAGCTGTATATGGCTTGTGTGTACCCTTTAGAGGCATTATGTATACAGCTGTATATGGCTTGTGTGTACCCTTTAGACGTTTTATGTATACAGCTGTATATGGCTTGTGTGTACCCTTTAGAGGCATTATGTATACAGCTGTATATGGCCTGTGTGTACCCTTTAGAGGTTTTATGTATACAGCTGTATATGGCCTGTGTGTACCCATTAGAGGTTTTATGTATACAGCTGTATATGGCCTGTGTGTACCCTTTAGAGGTTTTATGTATACAGGTGTATATGGCCTGTGTATACCCTTTAGAGGTTTTATGTATACAGCTGTATATGGCCTGTGTGTACCCATTAGAGGTTTTATGTATACAGCTGTATATGGCCTGTGTGTACCCTTTAGAGGTTTTATGTATACAGCTGTATATGGCCTGTGTGTACCCTTTAGAGGTTTTATGTATACAGCTGTATATGGCCTGTGTGTACCCATTAGAGGTTTTATGTATACAGCTGTATATGGCCTGTGTGTACCCATTAGAGGTTTTATGTATACAGCTGTATATGGCCTGTGTGTACCCTTTAGAGGTTTTATGTATACAGCTGTATATGGCCTGTGTGTACCCTTTAGAGGCATTATGTATACAGCTGTATATGGCCTGTGTGTACCCTTTAGAGGCATTATGTATACAGCTGTATATGGCCTGTGTGTACCCTTTAGAGGTTTTGTATGTATACAGCTGTATATGGCCTGTGTGTACCCATTAGAGGTTTTATGTATACATTAGAGGCATTATGTATACAGCTGCGTATGGCCTGTGTGTACCTAGTGAAGGCGTTGTGTACACACACTATGTGTGACCTGTGAGTACATATGCTATATATAACCTTGTGTATCCATCAGAAGCATTGTGTATGCATGCTGTGTATAGCCTGTATGTGCCCAATGAAGGCGTTGTGTGCACATGCTATGTATGGCCTGTGTGTACACATGCTGTGTATAGCCTGTATGTACCCACTGAAGGCATTGTGTGTGCATGCTGTATTGTGTCCACATGCTGTATGTGGCCTGTGTGTACCCAGCAGAACACATTTCACCTTTGATCTTAGACAAAAGGCCTAGAGGCCAGCACACATGTTGACATGAGAGACCCTGAGCAAACATGAGTTAAATCTCTGTTAAACTATTTTGAAGTGAAGGAAGACACCTTTGTTCTTGTCTTATTGACAGAAGCCTTCCCTTGTAAAGAGACCAACCAGGCCTTTGGCAGAGTCTGAGCTTCTCTGTTGGGGATAAATTAAGGATAGCTGAAAATTTTTTCTTCTTCTTTTCCATCAGAGCATAGAATCTACTGTCCCTTCCTTTGGCTGTGGAGTAGGCTTAATAATTTCTCTGGTCACCAAATTATGGCCAAAGAGATGTTCTTGGTATCACAACAATAACTGAATGAAGCATAAAGGTATCTGTACAGCCAAAGCAGTGGTCTCCAGAGTCAAGAATCCTAAAGAATGGGAAAAGATAGCTTCCTCTCAAACAAGATTCATATGCAAAATAAATAATAACTCAAAGAACTCAATATTAAGAAAATAAGTAGCCCAGTTTAAAGTAGACAAAGGCCAAGTGTGAGACATAACTGTAAAATCAGTACTTGGAAGACAGACAGATGATCTTGACTTTGAAGCCAGTCTAGTCACAGAGCAAGACTGTGTGGCAAAATTCAAGGGCTGGGAACTTAAATCAGTGGTAGAGCACCCACCTAAAATCCACCAGTGGGGGCTAGGGGTGTAACTAAGTGGTAGAGCCCCTGCCAAAAATCCCCACTGAGGGGCTGGGGTGTGACTCAGTGGTAGAGCCCCTGCCTAGAATTCCCCAGTGAGGGGCTGGAGTGTGGCTCAGTAGTAGAGCCCCTGCCTAGAATTCCCCAGTGAGGGGATGGAGTGTGGCTCAGTGGTAGAGCCCCTGCCTAAAATCCCCCAGTGAGGGGTTGGGGGTGTGGCTCAGTGGTAGAGCACTTGCTTAGCATGCCAAAGCCTTATATTCTATCCCCAGAACAAAAGGAAAGAAAGGAAGAAGGAAAGAAGGAAACAAGGAGAGGATCCTAAGAGACAATTTCTTAGAAGACACACAGTTAGCTATACATAGGAAAAGCTATTACACATTATCTATTAAATGTAAATTAAACCCACAAAGAGCTAGAATATCAACTCATGTCCAAATGGCTTCTCTGGAAAAGATGAGAGACAGCAAGTGTTGGAACGGAGAACGATGATGCCCAGCCGGTACCCACTGTGGAGGGAAGAGTGTGCAAGCATTAGGGCAAGCATCTCGGGGGAAGGATGCACTTGTACACTGAGCTCCTGGCAGAGAGGGCCCCGAGTGAGTACTGTCAGAATGACTAGCCAAGCTCTCCACTGTCACTGTAGACTGTCAAGCTCAATGCCAGCTCTAGTGCCTTGGTCTTAGACAGCCCCAGGTCTTGACTTCAGGCATAAAGTGCTGGGGACCACGTAGGAATATGTGTATGTCACTTCTAAGAAAGGACAGACGGAAAATGGCGGTTCCATTTTGAAGCAGGTTTTCTTCTTCGAGTCATTCCGAGAAGACCCCAGGAGCTCCCATGAACTGCTCAAGTGGGCCAGCTGCAGAGTTTGGGGGGTCAGCCTTTGGCAACTGCTCGGTTCCTTGTCCCCGGGGAACTTGTGAGTTTTGGGCCGTGTTTATTTCAGTCCACATTAACTTTATGAAGTAAAGTACCATTTGCCAATAATGTCACCCTGCAATTACATCCTCTGAACTCACTCTCCCCGCACATATGATGTGCTCATTCTGTAGCTGCAACCTTTTATAATGTTACCAATTGACACCGTAATTAGTATAGTTTACTGCCACACTGATTATGAGTGGCCTCCTTGTCAATCATCTTCTGTTTGTTTCTGTTTGAGGAGCCATTATTCCCTTACCTCTAAACCTTGGCTAATTTACAGGGCACATGGGTACAGGGGTGCTTGGTGTGTGTGAGAAAGGGATGCTCTGTGCTCAGGCGACTTTGTGCACGTGACCCTCTAGTTGGGAAGTGTTCACTCAGCCTCCAACCTTGCTGTAGAAGCTTTGGGGTAGGTGTCAGCCCTGGCCTTTTTATGGAGAGCCGTGGGGCCTTCGCCTGTGCTCTCTGTGGCTCGGTTTCCCCCACCCGGTCCTGTGCCCTACCTCACCTGCCTCTGGAGCCTTCAAAGAGCTAACAGATGTGAAGAGCTTTTGAAATAAGCGTGCCATATAAATTCAAGGTGTTTGGGAATGGTTTTCTCATAAACCTGCCAACACTATCTTTTTGGAAAAGACAGAAGTCACAAATCCACCCTCGTTTTAATTTTCCCTGGTATTTCCCCAGCAGATGGCTAAAGTGCTGCTTGTCACGTGTCCTCTGAGCCAGCGCCTATAGACCAGTGCCTTCCCGGTAAACCAAGGACTGTAGCATCCAAGGACTGACTTTGGTGATGCCCGCGAGGTCACGGGGTCAGGATAACAAGCCAGTCCTTCCCACCCGCAGAGTTTTCAGTGCTGCACGCCGATGGCAGCCTCCGTGTCTGCCCTTAGGGAGTACACGGAGAGACTGGCTTCTTCGTCTGTTCCTCCTCAGAGACACAGCTGGGCTGCCTGGTGCCAAGTGAACTCTCAGGGTGCCGGACAGCCCGCCCTGCCTTTGTCGCCTGCTGCGTTATGGGCCGGGATGTTCTCTAAGCTCAGTCTGGAGAGGGAGCCAAGGACACAAACAGGGGGCTCCGCTCAGTGAGTAACGGCTGACGGCGCTCAGCTCCTCACCCCGCCCCTAGGAGAGCCCCAGTGCGGCTCAGATGGCACAGCGGGCCGGGCACACCAGAAATCACACAGCAGCCAGAGCCGGAGTCCTGTGCACATGGTGGCTCCCTCCTGGCTTTGCCCAAGCAGCTCCCATGATAGGAATCCGCATCCTCCCCCAGGCGCTCTCTGACTCCGCCTGGTTCCCCAGGTGCTTCTGGTCATTAAGTGTGGATTGGCCATCCTTCCAGGACAGGCCGCTGGAGGGCGATGGTGACGGTGGTGGTGGTGATGGTGACGGTGATGGTGATGGTGATGACGGTGATGATGGTGATGATGGTGATGATGGTGATGATGATGATGGTGATGGTGATGATGATGATGGTGATGGTGATGATGGTGATGGTGATGATGGTGATGATGGTGATGATGATGGTGATGATGATGGTGATGATGGTGATGGTGATGATGGTGATGGTGATGATGGTGATGGTGATGGTGATGATGGTGATGGTGATGATGATGGTGATGATGGTGATGATGATGATGGTGATGGTGGTGATGGTGATGGTGATGATGGTGATGATGGTGATGATGGTGATGATGATGGTGATGATGGTGATGATGATGATGGTGATGGTGGTGATGGTGATGATGGTGATGATGGTGATGATGGTGATGATGGTGATGATGATGATGGTGATGGTGATGATGGTGATGATGGTGGTGATGATGGTGATGGTGGTGATGATGGTGATGGTGATGGTGATGATGGTGATGATGGTGATGATGGTGGTGATGGTGGTGATGATGATGGTTATGATGATGATGATGGTGATGATGATGGTGATGATGATGGTGATGATGATGGTGATGGTGATGATGGTGATGATGGTGATGATGGTGATGGTGATGATGGTGATGGTGATGGTTATGGTGATGATGGTGATGATGGTGATGGTGATGGTGATGATGGTGATGGTGATGATGGTGGTGATGATGGTGATTTTGGTGATGGTGGTGATGGTAGTGATGGTATTGATGGTGATGGTGATGATGATGATGATGGTGATGATGATGGTGATGATGGTGATGATGATGGTGATGATGGTGATGGTGATGATGGTGGTGATGATGATGATGATGGTGATGATGATGGTGATGGTGGTGATTTTGGTGATGGTGATGATGGTGATGATGGTGATGATGGTGATGATGGTGATTTTGGTGATGGTAGTGATGGTGGTGATGATGATGGTGATGATGATGATGGTGGTGATTTTGGTGATGGTGGTGATTTTGGTGATGGTGGTGATTTTGGTGATGGTGGTGATTTTGGTGATGGTGGTGATTTTGGTGATGGTGGAGATGGTGGTGATGGTGGTGATGGTATTGATGGTGATGGTGGTGGTGGTGGTGGCCCAGTGTACCCTCCCTATGACATGCAGCTGTGTGGCTGGAGCTCCCTCCCCTCAGACATGCCACCCTGGGCTCTAAGCACTCTCCCAGCATGCGTCTGGGGATATGGTGCATCCCTTCCAGGTGTGCCGCTGGAGCCTCCTAACTGTGTGCACGGCCACAGCATAACCCTACTCCCAGCATGCCCTGTGACTTCCTGTATCCTGTTGGGAGCTTCCGCATTGCTTTTCCTTTCGTCTCTTTCTCCCTGCCCAGGATACCGAGGTTGCAAGCTCCGAAGGTCGGCCTTCCTAGCTGTGGCAGTGCTGACCAGCGGCGGCTCACGTCAAACCACCCGCGCCCAGATTCCAGGGCAGGCCTTGTCCTGTGTCTGCCAGCTCCTCGGAAGTCCTAACATGCATTTCAGCGCAAGGCCTCCTGGGTACAGCCACACATATACCACGTGTGAGCTGTGAACGGCAATGCAGTGATGTCATCGCAGGCCGCCCCAACTCCTAGGGACCCTGAGACGGGCTGCAGGAGGGCACCACACCGCTTCTGCTTGCTCCAGGAGATGGGCCTCGGGCCAGCCACATTAAGGGCCCTGTGCCTCAGTCCTCAACAGCACTGTGCACGTCAGAACACACCTCTCCCCCTTTCTTCCCCACCCTTCCCCAGTCTCTTCTTTATCCATCATGGTCCGCTTGGAGCTCCTCCCCCTGTTAGCCCTTCTCTTTTTCAATTGCATAGGTATGAATGCCTTGCCTACGGGTGCCTGAGTGGGTCAGAAGAGAGTGTCACCAGATCCCCTGGAACTGAGGTCATAGGTGGTCGAGAGCCACCGTGTTGGTTATGGGAATCAAACCCTGTCCTCTGCACAAGCAACAAGTGCTCTTAACCACTGTGCCACCTCTTCAACTCCCACTCAGGTCTCTGAAGGACGTCTCTTGACTCTTCTCACCCCTCCGCCCCTCCCCGCCTGAGCCGCCAACTCTTGCACATCTCCACCTTGATGCTCAGTTTAGAAGCCGGCCGTCTTGGCTGTTGCAGGGCTTTGCAGACAAGTCCTTTTCTAGCCACCAGACACACAGATTTAAACCCCCTGGGGACATGCCTGTCACGTGAGCTCTATTGCTGCTGCTGAAGTTCGACTCTGTGATTTAGCACTCCTGTTTAGCTGCAGAATTCCACGGAGGATATCTGCAGACCCCAAATCTTTTGTCAGCGTAATTGAGCGTACCGTCTTTGCAGGTTTGTGCCTCAAAAGATGCGTCGTCTCCTCTCACTCATTTGTTCTGTCTGAGCTGCTCTGAAACTTTTAACCTGCCCCATCCCTCGGAAGGAGTTTTGAGTTTTAGGCTGGTAATTTATGTTTATGCTGAGCGTGCGATTTCTTTTCTGCACCGGGGATGATTAATAGACTTCTCTCTGTAAATTAGTACGGGAGAGGACAGAAGGAAATTGCTAACCGAACCAAAGAATTTCCCTGTGTTCTTGTGACTCCTTCCAGCTCTCTTTCTTATCCCTGATCCTTAGAGGCACCGACTCACCTGGACCTTGAGCCTGTGGCAGCAAGAAGGCTTTGAGAAGCAAGGATCAGCCGCTCCCACTGTTCCTTCTCCTACACTCACAGGCTGAGAGTGCCTTTCAAATCCTTTAAATGCTTGAAAGCTTCAAAAACAAAAGGGAATAATATTTTATGACATGTGAAGACGATATGAAATTCAAATTTCCTTGTTCCTAAATAAAGTTTTGTTGGAACACAGCCACCACACTCGTTCATTTACGTATTGTCTAGCTGGCTTTGAGCTGTGCTGAAAGAGCAGAGTGGAGGTGACAGGGACCTTATGGCCCGCGAAGCCTAAAATATTTACTATCAGGCCGCTGGAGAAAGTGTTTGCTGACACCTGCTTTAGAAGAGCTAGGTTTGTTTGCTGCCTCTGGTGGTTATGGGCTTTGGAGCTGCCTTGGCCTGCACTGTTCAGCCCCCTCTCCTGAAATGGCTGTCCCTCCAGGAGACGTGCATGAATTTGAGATCTCCTTCAGTAGGTACCCAGGGGTGTGGCCAGAGCCAATCACAAAGGTGTGCTCTCCCCCAGCGCAGAGCCCTTTGTTTTGTGTGATGGTCACTTGGCTTTGCTGTGTCATTGAGATTTGTGTCAAGACATCAGAGAGAGAAGTAGGGACCATTCACACATAGATCAGGGCAGCCCGAGCAGGGACTAACTGCAAGCACTTGGTGACCACAGGAACTGGATAAGGGCTTCATGACATGCTTTTATGCCTAGGTAAAGCCATTCCTCTTGTCCCCAGCCCTTGTGCGATTGGTTGGGTGCATGTATTTTGACTTCTATCGGAGCCCCTGGTTGTAGACGAAGGGACTCAAGTGTGTGTCCCTTATAATAGACCCCTGGCTCTCACAAGCCTACTGACCTGTACTCACTGACTGGGGGAGTACCTGTCCCTGCTTCCTAGGCATACTTGGGGAATGCCTAGTCCCGGACCAGATGATAATTCCATGAAACCCAATGAGTCTAGTCGCTCTCCCCAACCTCTGCTAAGCTGTGTGTGCCTTCTCTGAGATGGGTGGGAAGCCCAGAAATCCGTGACCATAGTGAGTAAGAGTGGACACCTGAGTTGACAGGCTAGCCATTGGTCTCTAGCCTTATCACACACTCAGGTCATCCAAGGTTGGGACATGGGCTGGTGGCCCAGCAGAGGCAGCACGGTGGTGGGATGGAGATGGCGGTCCTGTCACGTCATACAGAAGTTCAGCATCTTCAGTACATCCCTGAGATGTTCTGAAGCCAATGGTCCTCCTAAATGGAGGTCCTAAAAGCACTAGACGTCCCTTGTGTAGAACAATCAATCGGAAACTGGCAAAGGACAGGGAACTAGTACTGCTGCTGTGAAGATGGAGGCTCCTGTCCCGCCTGGTTCCACAGCCGCCTTGCCCTAAGTGGCATTCCCATCACTGCTGCACGTTGCTGGTGTCCGTAAACGAGGATGCCTGGGTTGGAAAAATGCCTCCAGAAACGGGCAATTTGGTACCATCTGAGCATCCATCGTTTTGGGTATGGGTAAAGTCCATATCTCGACATCCTGCTGATGCAGACGTGGTGGATATTCCAAACCATTTGTGAGGAAATATGAAGCTGAGATTAGGGGTCTTGTCTCCAATCTCTCTGCTGGTGTAACCATTCCTGGTCTAGGTATCTAGAGCGACGTGGATTTCAGACACAGCATCTGGACGAATGAAGAGCAGAACATGACTGCCTGTCTGTCCTGGACATGCATGTCACCCAGGAATGCTAACAGTCTGATCTGGCTGCTTTTCCTGCCTATGCACTCACTGAAGGAGGTGACCTGCTCTAGAGGGCTATAGTCTGCTTCAGAGATGGTGACAGGAGTCTTTGGGGGTGCCGTCCATGTTACAAACAACTCTAGGGTTTCACGGACAATTAAACTGGGAATCTCTAGAAGAGAAAAACCTCCTTTTACTAAATCCAATCTGTCTGCTAGCTATTCTGCCAGGCAGCAGAACATGCCCAGTCTTTCGAAGAGGACACTGGAAGGGAAGTCTCGGGAAAGTGGTGACCAACTTCCTGTATCCACAGGACCAAGAAGAGCCACTGAAAGAGCCACCAGGCAACAGGGTTGAATCAGGTACCACTGTTGTGATCAAAATGAGTAGCCTGAGGCCAGGAAAACCTACAACACTGACTCTCAGCCTGATGGCCAGGTTTGCCCTGGGGAAATCTCTGAGTCCTGGAAGGTGGAGGCTATACAGATTCACAGTTCCTGGGTGGGAAGCCTGGCCGGAATGGTGTCCTCATTGTGAGTATCTGGGAGGAATAAGAAATCAGAGCTCTGTCAGGAGGGCGGGAAGGATGGGGCTGACCTTGGTCTGTGTTGATGAGGAAAGGAAGTGCCGCCACGTGACAGAAGAGATTTGTTTGCTTGGGAACTCATTTTCCACAGCCTCAGGTAGAAAAATTAAGCCATCCATTTGCTCTGAATGAGTCCGAATCCCCTCCCTGAGGTGTAGTGGTGTTTTCTCTAAATTCCTGCTCCGAGAAAACCTATTAAGGCAGTATTTGTTTTTCTGGCTGTAACCAGGGAGGCAACTGGTAGTGATATTTGAAGAGAAGAAATCACTTTAAGAAAGTTCCAGATGCTTGGAGTGATAGTTGAAATCCACAAGCAGGGTGGTCAGTGCCTAAGGTCGTAAATGATGTTTCAGGGTTCAGAATGTGTGTGTGTGTGGGGGGGGTTAGTTACCAGCTGGAAAAGCAGGTGATTTTCATTTCCAACAGTCGCCCCAACTAATTACATCTTCCTCAGACAAAATTCCACAAGGCTGCTCTTTCCACCTCATGTGACTGCTGTCTTCTTAGATGACTTTTTGAGTGGTGGAGGGAGATGAGATGCCAGGACATTGCCCCTGAGCAGACTGGCTTCTTAGATGAAGCTTCAAATGTAAAAGGATAAAGAAAACAGTATAAAGATCCACTCTTTCTAAACCATCTAGGATGGCGAGGAATGGGGTAGACCCTGGATGGGCCTCATGAGAACTCTCGGGGGTAGAGAGGAAGGAGAGGGTGGAGACACACACCTATGACGGCTGGCATGGTCCCCAGTCTTCCTCCATGGCTGAGGCAGCAAGGACTCAGAAAGAGCCATGAAAGCGAAGTCTCTCTGGCCGAGTGTTTCCAACTGAGGCTCTGATTGAATTATGGGGAACAAGGAGTTTGGGGAAGCTGTTGGCCAATCCCAACCATGCTGTGGCAAATGAGGCCCTTTGGCCTTTTGGAAAACCCATGCTTGATTAAAGCAAATTAAAAGTGATTGAGCCCTTCTGGTCCCTTCTCTCCTCTCCCCACCGTCTCAGAGGCAGCCCCACACTGCTTCCCATTGTTTTAGCTTCAGATAGCTTACACTGTAGAAGGCTAACCTGCAATTACCCTGCCTGCCAAAAGTGATGGCTGTCACTTAAGAGAAAAACCTGCCGGCTTGCCTTCTACGGGATCATGCCAGAGCATCTGTCTGTAATCTCTTCAACTTCAACACGAGCTTTGTTTGAGCCAGCCCAGTGGCAGAGAAATGACAGGGTTGCTGGTAGCCAGATGAGGTGATGGGAGCGAGCGGCCTGAGACTGATTCCCAGGCTGCTATGTCTGCCACCTCCCAGCACCCACCGGAGGAGTTAGCGCAGGGCATTGTTCCTGTTGCCACCAGGGAGAGCTCAAGGATGGTGTCTATTGTTTGAGCAACTCAGAGAGAAGCAGGCAGTTCTAGGGGACTATTTTGTGACTGTACGAAAACAATGGAATCAGACACAAGTTCGGTGAATGTGAGTACAAGAACAAGCAGATGGCTGAGTCTGCTTGCAACAATTTATGAGCTAATACATGCCCAAGACTGGACAGGACTCTAGCCTAGCACCACCGGAGAATCGCATCCCTCTGTCTTTGCTCAAATTGACTTTGTTTTATGATTCCAGATGCTTAGAAATAGCTCCCCCCAAAATATAAACTCATCATCTGAGCCCCAAGACCCCTAGAAAGGCCTCTGAAGGTCTGAAGTCATTGTCCTTAATCTGGTCTCCTTAGATTCTTGGAATGACAGGACGGTGAATCCAAACTCTCCCCAAAGCAACTGGATGGACCATCCCCAAAGTGGGGGCAGTGGTCTACGAACCAGATGGCTCTTCTCAAGCGAAGCCAGCTGTGCCATCCATTTGGACTTAGATGCCCTAGAACTCTAAAAACACTGCTTGATGATAGCAGTCCCGGGAATCTTTCTGCTCCCAACCATCCCCCATCTTCATTGGAATCAGAAGGATCCTAGAGGAACTACTGAGTTATCTGGAAAACATATGGAGAGAAGGGGGCTAGAAGTGTGTGATGGATGTCCACCACGCATGCCAAGCACTCCTGGACTACCTCTGCATTGGTGGGTGACATATAAGTGTATATTTCCTTACTCTCTGGTGTGAGTCACCCTGGACAGAGCTATTCCAGAATAATTGAGTCAGAGGGAATCAGAGAACAATTTGTTATATCTCAGAGCCACTACAACACTCTCAGGGATAGAATCACCTTCAGGAGCCCAGAGCCAGGGAAAGGTCCCTTCAGAGGGTGTCTTTAAACAGTTTCTCTCCTTATCAGTAAAATAAATCAATATTTGTAACTCCAAATCATAGATTCAGGCCTTATTCCTTCTCAACTTTGGGCATTGTCTTACCTTGTGTGGGTCCCAAATCGAGTTCTAATAAATTCATTTCTCTAGATTTTGTGAAAACAGTCACCCTCCTGAGAAAGGCACCACGCTTGATTTAAACACAGAGTATCTGTGATACTGTGAAATATAAATGCAACTCTCAGCCCCTGCTTCCTGGCACACAACTCTGAAAATCTTCAGGATTTCCAAAATGATCAATGTCTTTTGGATGCTAATAAGATTACCAATGACTGGAAGCCCTTTCCCACAGCCCTGGATGGGAGCTCATCTCGGGAAAGATCTAGGTAGGCTTAGAGAATTGGGATTTGACACCCCAGCCCTCAAACTCTGGGATAGGGGAAAGAGGTTAAAGGTTAAGTTGATTTTCAATAGACAATGATGTAATCCATCATGTCTCAGTAATGAAGCATCCACAAAAACTCAATAGGGTTCAGAGAGCTTCCAGTTAGTAGAAGACTCGCTATTGCTAGCAAGTGGTGTGCCTGGAGAGGGTAAAACTCGACATCATTTTTATCATACCTATTGTATGCCTCTCTTCATCTGCACCCACTGCACTATCCTACATCATAACCAGCATTTCTGGGGGTTATTTTAGCAAATGAATCAAACCAAGGAGATGGGGTTAGGAAACCCAATGTAGAGCCAGCCAGTCACAAGCATGGGTTGAACAATTTGCAGCGTGGGGTTGGCATCACAAGTAGTCTTGAGTCTTCGAACTACAGGACATAATTGCGTCTCTAAGAAGCTCATGCCAGACTTGGATTAAGCTAGAAATACTGGCTTACGTCCACTGGCTACTTGGTTACTGATGGGAGAGCCCTTGAATAACAGGAGCATCTATGTTGGTTGTTACAGTGTTGTCCTAAGCACTGTATGTTTTTCTTTTCCCTAACTCTTCCTCTTTGACATTTACCATCTGAAGGACCATCCAGGAAACTTCCACAACCCAAGATAAGATGCTGGAGGCTCTGTGAGGCACTATTTGTTGCTGTGAGAAAATGCCCAGGCAAAGCAACTTTAGGGGAGAAAGTTTCCTGTAGGCTCACACAGTTCCTGAGATTTCATGACGTGACTGGCATGTTCCTCTGCTGTGGGCCTCTGGAGAGACTGAAACAACATGGTGGAAGGGTAAGGTGGCCGCTGCTTACATCATGGCAGACAAGAAGCAGAAATGGTGGAAGGGGCCAGGGATAGTTTAAGCTCTATGAAGTCACAGCCACACTGGCTGCTTTGGCTAGCTTTTGTTTGTTTGCTTTACAGTTTGCTTCAAATTTCTTTTATTTTAGAAACAATCTTCTTTTACATTTCAATCCCCGCATTCCCTTGCCCTCCCATCCTCCCATGCTTCCCACTGACCCCCCACCCCACCCCCACCCACCCACCAAGGATAGTGAGGCCCTGCACTGGGGGATCATCAAAGTCTGTCACATTATTTGGGGAAGATCCTAGGCCCTCTTTGTATATCTAAGCTGCAATAGTATCCCTCCATAGGGAGGGGCTCCCAAAGTCTATTTGTACTCTAGGGATAAACACTGGCTCCACTGTTAGAGATCCCATAGGCTGTCTTGGCCTCCTAGATGGCACCCACCTTCAGAGGGCTTGGTTAGGTCCAATGCTGGTTTCCCAGCTTTACGACTAGGGTTTCTGTGCTCTTACTAGGTCAGGTCAGCTGTTTCTGTTGTTCTCTCCAGCACGGTCTTGGCTCCTTTGCTTATTCCTCCTCCCTCCCTACAACTGGATTCAGGGAGTATGGATCAGTGTTTAGCTGTGGGTGCCTGCCTCTGCTTTGATCAGCTGCTGGATGAAGGCTCTAGGATGGCAACCAAGGTAGTCATCAATCTCTTTATAGGGTAAGGGCATCAAAGGCAGCCTCTCCACCATGGCCTAGTTTCATAGTTGGGGTCATTCTTGTGGAGTCCTGAACATTTCCTTAATGCCAGACATCTCTCTTAACTCATACTGTCTCCCTGTATCAAGGCATCTCCTTTCTTGCCCTCCTCTATTCCTCCCCTGTCTCAGTCCCCCTAATCCCTCTTGTTCTTCTCCCCCCTTCTCCCCTTCTCTTTTTCCTACGCCGCCACCCCCCAGCCCGGTCCAAATTTGCTCAGGGGGTCTTGTCCCTTTCTCTTTCTTTGGGGGACCATGTGTTTTTCTCTTGGGGTCCTCCTTGTTTCCTAGTTTCTCTGGTGGTATGGATTGTAGGCTGGTAATCTATTGTGGGAATTTCCAATATGGAATCAGGTAAAAATACAAGAGAATTTATTAGGGAAAAGCCTTACTTACAGAGCAACCTAGCCAGCCGGCAAGGCAGCAGTAAGTACAGCAAGCCAAAGATGAAATGGAAGAAGGGAAGCCCATGTGAGCAACCCTCATTCTTAAACCTTCCCTA
The DNA here is from genome assembly GCF_003668045.3 of Cricetulus griseus. Taxonomy (NCBI): domain Eukaryota; kingdom Metazoa; phylum Chordata; class Mammalia; order Rodentia; family Cricetidae; genus Cricetulus; species Cricetulus griseus. Next base: position 2,065,865 of record NC_048602.1, on the reverse strand, counting down.
CGTCACCCTGATCATGTCCTCGAAGGCATGGTCAGGCACACCTGTAGCCAGGCGTGGTTACAGTGTCCCCTACAATTCCCCTTTTAGTCTAAAAGAGGATTAAAACTTAACAGTGTAAAGTATCCAAAATTAACAATCATAAAGGTGAAATATAAGAAGATACATCAATCTACTTATGTTGCATCCTAACTATCTATTTTAACTAAACCCTAAAGTCATCTGAAAGAGGTGTCCAAGCCTGAACACCTCCTGCCAATCCCAACCATAAACAATAGGAATCTATTCCTAACTAGGTATATACACTATCCTAAGTGACAACAATGGGAAAGGGGGCATAGCATCCTCCAAGTTCCTTCCTGCTGAAATGGGACAGCGATAGCCTCATGGGGTCCTGTAGGAAGAAAATGTTAGTATACTGAAATCTTGAATGGATTGTATCCAGTCCATGTTAGATGGGATTCACTTGATTGAAGATATCCCTTGAAATCCTCAACTTGATTGAAGTCAGTACCTGAAGCTCTGGCGGGAGTGTCAGTTGAAATGGATCAAGTTGGATCCAGTGCAGTCAAGGAGGTGTGGTCCATTTTCTTTCCGTGGTGTTCAGGGATTGCTGTCAGGCAGGTTTTCATTGGCTGTGTGGGACTCAAAAATAAATGTTAGCAGAGAAATGTTTGCTTGTGTATGTATGCATACTGGAAAAGGCAACCATGGGAGAATAACAATTATGAGAGGGTGTACACGTTGAAAGAAAGAGCCAAGGAAAGACAAAGACAGTCCCCAAATTCTTCTCTTATTCTGTATTACATCAGTAATCCTTTGCTCTATGTCTAATATGAGTGAGTACATACCATGTTTGTATTTTTGTGGCTGGGTTACCTCACTTAGGATGGTTTCTTCCAGTTCCATCCATTTGCCTGCAAATTTCAAGATTTCATCCCCCCCACACTGAGTAATATTGTGTAAATGTACCACATTTTCTCTATCCATTCTTCAGTTGAGGGACATCTAGGTTGCTTCCAGGTTCTGGCTATTACAAACAATGCTGCTATGAACATAGTTGAACATATGTTCTTATTCTATGAATGTGCATTCTTTGGGTATATACCCAAGAGAGGAATGGCTGGATCTTGAGGTAGACTGATTCCCATTTTCCTGGGAAACCACCATACTGATTTCCAAAGTGGCTGTGTAAGTTGGCACTCCCACCAGCAGTGGAGGAGTGTTCCCCTTTCTCCACATCCTCTCCAGCATAAACTGTCATTGGTGTTTTTGATTTTAGCTATTCTGGCCGGTGTAAGACAGTATCTCAGAGTTGTTTTGAGTTGCATTTCCCTGATGGCTAAGGATGTTGAACACTTTCTTATGTGTCTTTCAGCCATTTTAGATTCCTCTATTGAGAACTGTCTAGTTAGTTCTGTACCCCACTTTTTAATTGGATTGTTTGATATTTTGGTGATAAGCTTCTTGAGTTCTTTGTAAATTTTGGAAATCAGCCCTCTATCAGATGTGGGGTTGGTGAAGATCTTTTCCCATTCTGTGTGCTGTTGTTTTGTCTTGCTGACTGTGTCCATTGCCTTACAGAAGCTTCTCAGCTTCAGAGGTCCCATTTATTAATTGTTGACCTCAGTGTCTGTGCTACTGGTGTAATGTTCAAGAAGCTGTCTCCTGTATCAATTCCTTCATGGGTATCTCCCACTTTCTCTTCTAAATCTTCTGGATTTATGTTGAGGTCTTTGATTCATTTGGACTTAGGTTTTGTGCATGGCAATAGATACGGATCTATCTGCAATCTTCTACATTCCAGCATCCAATTATGCCAGCACCATTTGTTGAAGATGCTCTCTTTGTTCCATTGTATAGCTTTGGCTTCTTTGTCAAAAATCAGGTGTTTGTATGTGTGTGGGTGAATATCAGTGTGAATTCCATCCCTTGGTCTACTTGTCTATTTTTGTGCCAATACCAAGCTGTGTTCAGGACTATAGCTCTATAATAGAGCTTGAAGTCAGTGATGGTGATGCCTCTGGAAGTTCGTTTATTGTACAGGGTTGTTATGGCTATCCTGGGTCTTTTTTTTTCCCATATAAAGATGAGTGTTGTTCTTTCAAGGTCTGTGAAGAATTGTGTTGGGATTTTGATGGGGATTGCATTGAATCTGTTGATTGCTTTTGGCAAGATTGCCATTTTTACTATGTTGATCCTACCTATCCAAGAGCATGAAAGATCATTCCATTTTCTGGTATCTTCTTTAATTTCTCTCTTTAAAGACTCAAAGTTCTTGCTATACAGGTTTGGTTAGCGTTACCCCAAGGTATCTTATGTTGTTTGTGGCTATTGTAAAGGATGATGTTTCTCTGATTTCTTTCTCAACCTATTTATCATCTAATTTTTTTTTTTTAGTTAATCTTGTATCCTGCCACTTTGCTGAAGGAGTTCCCTGGTAGAGTTTTTCAGGTCACTTATGTAGACTATCTCATCATCTGCAAATAGTGAAAGTTTGACTTTTTCCTTTCCAATTTGTATCACATTGAGTTTCTCTCCATTTAGTTGATGTTGGCTTTGGTTTGCTGTATATTGCTTTTATTACGTTTAGGTATGTTCCTGTTATACCTGATATCTCCAAGACGTTTATCATGAAGGGGTGTTGGATTTTGTCAAAGGCTTTTTCAGCATCTAGTGAGATGATCATACGATTTTTCTTTTTCAGTTTGTTTATATGGTAGATTACATTGAAAGATTTTTGTATGTTGAACCATCCCTGCATCCCTGGAATGAAGCCTACTTGATAATGTATGGGGAGCCACAGCCCCAAGATGGCACCTGGCTGGATGCCAGGGAGACCGAGCTTAGCTGTAAACAAGCCTTATTTGGAAGCGCTTAGTGGATCTGGTGTGACTCCTCCAGCTGTGACCTATCCGGGATCGACAGGTGGCATGAGCTAATTGAGTAATGACCTTGCTATCTGGGATTGCCAGGTGGCATGAGTTAATTGGGTAATGAGCTTGCTTTTAAGGGATTGCCAGGGGGCTGGGAGAGAGAGAAGCTGATGTACAAGGTTCCTGAATAAACTGCTTGAAGAAGAGTCGTGGTCATGTCCTTCTTGCTGGTCGAAATAGACGGGACAAGTGGTGGCCCGTACGGGAACCTCTGAGGGTGAACAGCTCAGAACTTCCTGCAGTCGGGCAGTCGGCTGGTAAGTCCCAGGTAAGTTGGGACCAAGTTAAGGACCTCGGTAAGAGGCAATAAGGTCTCCAGTAAGGAGCAATAAGGTCTCCGGTAAGGAGCGATAAGGTCTCTGGTGAGGAGCAACAAAGTCCCGGGATTCGGACAAAGCAGAGGTAACCAAAAGTGAAAGTATGGGAACTATAACATCGCAACCAATTTTCATTGCTCCTCAAGAGCTGTTAAGGTCTAAGGGATTGAAATTAAAGAAAAGTACTTTAGAGATATTTATCCAAGAGGTTGATGTGGTATCCCCCTGGTTTGCTGATTCCGGTAATTTAACCACCAGTTGCTGGGACAAGCTTGGAAAAGATCTAGATTTTGCCTGGGCACAGGGAACGCTGAAGCCAGGTGCCATCTTGGGGCTGTGGCTCCCCACAATAATGGTAGATGATTCTTCTGATGTGTCCTTGGATTTGATTTGCCAGTATTTTGTTGAGTATTTTTGCATCAATGTTCATGAGGGATATTGGACTGTAGTTCTCTTTCTTAGTTGTGTCTTTGTGTGGCTTGGGTAACAAGGTAATTGTAGCCTCGTAAAAAGAGTTTGGCAATGACCCTTCTGCTTTTATTGTGTGGAACAATTTGAGGAGAATTGGTATTAGCTCTTCTTTGAATTTCTGGTAGAATTCTGCCCTGAAACCATCTGGCCTTGGGCTTTTTTGGTTTGGAGACGTTTGATAACTGCTTCTATTTCATTAGGTGTTATAGATCTGTTTAAATTGCTTATGTGTTCTTGATTTAATTTTGCTAAGTGATATCTATCCAGAAAATTGTCCATATCCTTTAAATTTTCTAATTTTGTGGAGTACAGGTTTTCAAAGTTTGAGCTGATGATTCTCTGGATTTCCTCAGTGTCCGTTGTTATATCCCCTTTTCATTTCTGATTTTGTTAATTAGCATGCTCTCCCTCTGCCTTTTGGTTAGTTTGGATAAAGGTTTGTCTATCTTGTTGATTTTCTCAAAGAACCAACTCTGTTACATTGATTCTTTGTATTGTTTTCCTAGTTTCTACTTTATTGATTTCAGCCCTCAATTTGAATATTTCCTGGAATCTACTCCTCCAAGGTGTGTTTGCTTCTTTGTGTTTTAAAGCTTTCAGTTGTTCTGTCAATTCTCTAGTGTGACTTTTCTCCAGTTTCTTCATGTGGGCACTTAGTGCTATGAACTTTCCTCTTAGCACTGCTTTCAAAGTGTCCCATAAGTTTGGGTATGTTGTGTCTTCATTATTGTTGAATTCTAACATGTCTTTAATTTCTTTTTTGTATTTCTTCCTTGACCCAGGAATGGTACTATTGTACATTGTTCACTTTCCATGAGTTTGTAGGGTTTCTGTAATTTGTGTTGTTGTTGATTCCTAACTTTAAACCATGGCGATCCAATAGGTTACAGGGGGTTATTCCAAATTTTTTTTTTTGTATCTGTTGAGGTTTGCTATGTTGCCGAGTATGAAGTCAATTTTAGAGAAGGTTCCATGTGGTGCTGAGAAGAAAGTATATTCTTTTGGGTTTGGATGGAATGCTCTATAGATGTCTGTTATACCCAATTGAGTCATAACTTCTGTTAGTTCCTTTGTTTATTTGTTAAGTTTCTGTCTGGTGGTCCTGTCCAGTGGTGAGAGTTGGGTGTTGAAGTCTCCTACTATAAGTGTGTGATGTTTTATGTGTGATTTGAGTTTTAGTAATGTTTCTTTTACAAATGTGGGTGCCTTTGTATTTTGGGCATAGATGTTCAGAATTGAGACTTCATCTTGGTGGACTTTTCCTGTGATGAATATGAAATGACCTTCTTCATCTCTTTTGATTGTTTTCAGATTGAAGTCCAATTTTTAGATATTAGGATTGCTACACCAGCTTGTTTCTTGGGTCCATTTGATTGGAAAAAATTTCCCCAACCCTTTACTCTTAGGTAACATCTGACTTTGAAGTTGAGATGTGTTTCTTGTATGCAGCAGAAGGATGGATTCTGTCTTTGTATCCATTCTGTTAGCCTGTGTCTTTTTATAGGCGAGTTAAGACCATTGACATTGAGGGATATTAATGACCATTGATTGCTAATTCTTGTTTGTTTTGGATTTGCTAGTGGTGGTATTATATATGGACACCCCCTTTCTTTTTCCTTTTTCTCTTGGTAAAGTGGGATTATCTATTACCTATGTTTTTGTTAGTGTAGTTATCTTCCTTGGGTTAGAGTTTTCCTTCCGGTACTTTCTATAGGGCTGGATTTGTGGATATATATTGTTTAAATCTGGTTTTGTCATGGAATATCTTGTTTTCTCCATCTATAGTGATTGAAAGTTTTGCTGGGCATAGAGTCTAGGATGGCATTCATGTTCCCTTAGCATTTGAAGAACATCTACCCAGGATCTTCTGGCTTTCAGAGTTTCCATTGAGAAGTCGGGTGTGATTCTGAATGGTCTGCCTCTATATGTTACTTGGCTTTTTTCCTTTGCTACTTTTAATATTTTTCCTTTATTCTGTAAGTTTGGTGTTTTGATTATTATGTGTCGAAGGGACTTACTTCTTTTTGTGGTCCAGTCTATTTGATGCTCTGTAAGCTTCTTTTACTTTCATAGGCATATCCTTTTTACATTGGGGAAGTTTTCTTCTATGATTTTGTTGAATATATTTTCTATACCCTTGAGCTGTATTTCTTCACCTTCTCCAATACCTATTATTCTTAGGTTTGGCCTTTTCATGGTGTCCCATATTTCCTGGATATTTTGTGTTAGGGAATTGTTAGACTTGAGACTTTCTTTGGTCCATGACTGTATTTCCTCTAGCGAGTCTTCAACACCTGAGAGTCTCTCTTCCATTTCTTGTATTCTCTTGGTTATACTTACATCAGTAATTCCTGATTGTTTACCCAGCTTTTCTACCCAGCTTTTCTATTTCCAGAATTCTCTCATTCTGTGTTTTCTTTATTGTTTCTATTTCAGCTTTCAAGCAGAAGGTCCTTCTCTTCTGCTTCACCTGCGTTGGGATGTTAAGATCTTGCTTGTGTAGAGAACCTAGATTCTGGTGGTGTCATATTGGTCTTTCTGTTGTTGAGTGTGTTCTTATTCTGTCCTCTTCCCATCTGTTCTTCGAGTGGGTGCAGGTGGGGTCTCTCCCTCTCCTCTTGTCTCCCAGTAGTGTAGGTGGGCCAAGACTTTAGTGTTGGCAACTCTGGATGGTCTGGACTCTTCTGGTATTTTCCTCTCTCAAGTGGAGGGTGTGGGGGAACAAGACTCAAATGGAGGGTGGCGGGGGTGGGGGGAGACTGAGGTGTGGCCAGACTCCAGGTGGTCCATCCTTCTGCGGTGGATCCATCACATGCAGAGCAGACCCAGCAAGTTCCAAAGAGGGAGGGATCGCCTGAGTTGGGCCGAGCAGAGCCCACGATCACCTGCTTTTAGATTTTATTTTATTTATTTTGTGTGTTTGAGTAGTTTGGCTAAATGTAAAGCGTGTGTGTCACGTACATGCCTGGTGCCCGAAGAGGTCAGAAAAGAGCATCAGATCCCCTGGAATTGGAGTTACAGATGGTTGTGAGCCACCAAGTGGTTGTTTCGAACCCAGCTCACGTTGTCTGCAAGAGCATCAGATGCTCTTAACTTCTGGGCCATTTCTCCAGGCCCTGCTGATTAGCTTCATCTCGACATAACCTAGTCGAGGGGAGAGAGTTTCAGTCGAGGAGTTGTATGTTTCAGGCTGGTCTGTAAGCATGTCTGTGGGGGACTGTCTTGATTGTTATTTGATGGAGGAAGACAGTCCACTGTGGGCAGCATCGTTCTCTGACTTTGGATCCTGGACTACCTAAACTAGAGAGTGCTCTTTGAATAGTAAGTAAGCCAGCCAGTAAGCCAGGAAAGTATGTTTCTTTTCTCTTTGCTCTTGACTGTGGATATGGTATGACCAGCTTCTTCAGTTCCTGCATTGACCTCGTATCAGAGATGGATTTTAAATGAGCAATGTAGATAAACAACAATGGACCTTTTCTCCATTGTGTTGCTTTTTGTCAGCACATTTGTTACAGCCACAGAAATAAAACTGTACCAGTGAACTATTTATTCCAACTGGCCCTGTACCTTGGTTTCCATCATTGCCACCAAATCAAGGCTCTGTCACTGGAATTATCTGGTGAAGTCAGATCCAACTACTTCTCCAAAGTGCACTCAGGTATTTGTAGGTATTAAGAGACTTCAGGGGACACTTCACGTCAAAACCATGGCTCAGGGTGTTATGACAACTAACATGGGCACAATATGTCAGAAGTCGTCAGAGCTGGAAATCAGTCACATTCGAAACTGTAGTGAGGTCCGATGTGACCTGTGGAGAAAAGGGGATTGGGGGTAAAGAAGGCAGAGGTTTCCCCTGCCGTGTAGGTCATTGCCTGCTTGACCTTTTCCAGCTCTGGAGGGAGAGGCTGTGACTCCAAGAGACAATTCTGGGATGCAGCTTCTGCATTTAACACCCTGGCTTTGAAAAGAATTCACTTTGTTAGATATGTTCCTATTCTTGTAAGGAGGAAAAAGGAATTTCATTGAGTTTAAAGGTGAGCATACTGTCTGTCTTTCTATCTGTCTCACTGTAAGACAAATACAAGTTTGGCCAAAAAGTAAGTACAGTAGGAACAGCAACACATACCCTGACGGAGCAAACAAAGGTCAGCATCCTGACGGAGCAAGCAGGCTCGGCCTAGGCATGAGGAAGAACTCTCTATTAGAGAGAGAGAGAGGGAGAGAAGAGAGAGAGAGAGAGAGAGAGAGAGAGAGAGAGAGAGAGAGAGAGAGAGAGAATTAAAATTAAAGAGGACCCAAGGAAAAAAAATGGAAATACATTGTTGTCCTGGAACTTTTCTGGGGGTTGAAGTCAGGGCTTCTTGCTTGCTAGGCAAACAATCACTGCTGAGCCATGCTCAAAGCAGCCCACTGATGGATTCTAGGCAATCTACTACTGAACCCCAGCCCCAGCCCCTCACTGGGGAACTCTAGGCAGGGCTTCTACCACTGAGCCACACCCCAGCCCCTCACTGGGGGATTCCAGGCAAGGGTTTTACCCCTGACCCATGCTCCCAATCCCTTCTTGGTGATTGCTAAGCAAATTCTCTATTGCTAAGACATATCCCCAACTACTCTACCACTGAGCTACATTGCCAGAACTTTTAGTACTCCTTATACTGAGAAACAGACTCACTGAATTTTCTAGGCTAGCCTTGGGCTTACTCGGTGGTCCAGATGGACCTTGAATATATGATCCTCCTGCCTCAGCCTTCCAAGCAGTTGGGATTACAGGCCTGTACCACCAATCCAAGTCATGTGTGTATGGGGAGGGGGAGGTGGGAGGCAGAGGTTGGGGTGGGGGAGATATCAACTACTTAGAAGCTGTGTCAAGCATCCACATATCACTGTCAGGGGTGGTTTTTAAGTGACATCTGGGGAAACTCGAAGGTGATAAGTTTCATTCTGAAGTCAGGAGAAAAACTCAGTTTCTGAAGACATAGGTGAGAGTCATCAGGCAACGAAACAAACTACCTGTGTGTGTTTTCATGAATGCAGTCCTTACTGCGAACCTGCTGGGCATGCAGGCATGTATGGCAGGTATCGAGACAAGAGCTGGTAAGTTCCCTTCATGCAGGAACCTATGAAGAGATGTACTAAGGCAAATGGGGGGCAGGTTAGGTCATGGAGGACCTGAGATGGGGTATCCAGCACAGCATACAAGGAGAGCCTGTTTTAGCAGGGAAGGAAGACTTTCCAAAGAGGTTCAAGTTGCAAGGAAGGGCATATGCAGAGAAGCTGAAACTCACTCATGGTAGGTGATGGGGAAGCTTTCCCAGAGGAAGAGCAGATGGTGAAAACAGAAGAGCAAGCAGTCTAACTAGATATGGACTTAGCTCTGGACATTGGGAACCTGCTACCCCTCCGGGGATTGGTGTAGATACCCCTTGCTAATAAAAGGAATGCACTAGAGCTGGGCGTTGGTGGCACACACCTTTAATCCCAGCATTCAGGAGGCAGACACAGGCAGATCTCTGTGAGTTCAAGGCCAGCCTGGTCTCCAGAGCGAGTGCCAGGATAGGCTCCAAAGCCACACAGAGAAACTCTGTCTCGAAAAACCAAACAAACAAAAAACAAAACAAAAAAAAAAGGAATGCACTAATCTGGAAATGAAACACTACGTGCCATAACAAAACCATTTATATTTATATATGCCTTGTAATTTGCAGAAGAAATTACTGACTAAGGAAATCCATCAGCTTGTAATTAATGAAAACTTCGAAATGAGCAATGATAAGGTTTGGACCCAAGAGATGAACCCAAAGTTATTCACAGGATGAGTCCACAGACCTACAGAAACTAGAGGTTTCTGTTTCCTTTTCAACTCAAACATAGGCAGGTTATTTCAAACCTTGAGTAAGCACAATAGCTCCCTCCCATGTTAAGTGCTTCATAGTTTTCATAGTTTATTCATGAAAGCCAGAAAAGTATTGATATTCAAACCAATCTGCACACCACACAAGAGAAAAAGAAACCCACGGACTCTCACTTAGTGATACAGATGCGGTTTCCTAAACGTTAAAATATTCACACTAACTCTGGAACTGGATTATGATGAAAAGCGCTCCTGTGGCAAAGACTCTTTTAGATTGCAAAGGTGATCCAACACCAAGAAACCTATTAGTATAATTAATACCATCATTTGAAGAGAGCAAAAGGAAGAAAAATCATTTCCTTCCTTGCTACAAGGCATCTGATAAAATGTAGAATTCACTTATGCTGAAATATATTAGGAACGTACTTTAAAACTTTGTGAAAATGTACTTCGACCCGTTTGTCACCAGCATGCGTAATTATCAAACACTGGGGGTGTATGTGCTTTGGTGAAGAACAACAGGAGTGGCCGTCACCCACATTGCCGTTGCTTGGGAGACACAGACAACGCAATCAGGCAAGAAAAGGAAATCAAAGGCATGAAGAACACGAGAGAAAGAAGAACCTTCATCAAAGGCAGTGCAGGAGGCAGAATGGCGGGGGCGGGGCGCTCTGAGTGAGATGTAAGGTAGGTACTACTAAGAAGCACTCATCACACAAGATTTGACAACACAGAAGATGACAGAGGCGTGCTGCTGGTTTAGTTTGGGGTTGACGGCTTCTTTCCCGTGTGCTTAGAAAGAATTCAGAGACTGTGAGTGCCGAGAGTGAATCCTGCGCCCACTGTAAGTGCTCCATGTCCTAACCTACACCGGGTTCACAATCGTTTACTTTTAGAAGGTGGTGAGAGACTGTGTGGTTTTGTATATGTGGTTTCTTGCTGCAGAGTGACATACTTCAGAAACATAAACCTTAGACGTGTTGGCTTTCTTACCTATAAATAACAGTGACCGTATTCATCATACCACCAAGTAAACCCTACAGAGGACACTGGAGGGAATACTTTGTATTGAAGAGAAGAATGAACATATGTAATATACTCCAGGGAAGAAATGATGCTAAGACAGTTGCTAGGCAAAGGAGGAAAAAAAAAAACAATTATTAATGAGGCAGCTTAAATTAAAAAACAAAACAAAGCAAAAATGCCTCCCGTGAATCTCTCTCTCTTGGTTGGGAAAAAAGAACAGATTTTTGTGGACTGGGGGCTGGTGAGTACGGGAGGATCAGACGGGGAGACGGAGAGGCATGGAGTTGAGCAGGGAGACACAGTTGGAATTGAGAGGCATTTGAGAGTCCATACAGAAACTTAGTGCAGTGGAAACTTTCTAAAACATATGACCTCGATCCTAATGAGGTCTCTTAATAATGGGGAGATGGAGTCCCAACTAACCGTCTCTTGTCACCAAATGAGGCTTCCAGTACTGGGACTGGGTTGCATCCAACTGACTTGTTTGATAAGCAGGGGGTGAATCATGGAATTCCCCAAACAACCCAGGCTGTTGCTAAGACAATGGGTGGCTCTCCAAAAACTGACAATGGGGGCCCCATTGCCAAGGATGACACCCATGCAACTCATTGAACATGGAGAAGTCTAGCTGGTGCCTGCATGGAGACTTCACCCCTGCCGTCTAGTGTCTTTGTGCGGGAAGGTACTCTGCAGGCTGCTGAAAGAGAAACATGAAAACCAACACAGCCACAAAATCTGTGATCTACAATCTGTCCTGCCTACAAGATGACACGCTAGGGTGTAGAATTTGACTTAAGGCCCCCTCCACAAGAAGGAACTCATACACAACACCGCAACACCACTTGAGCGACCAAGAACCAGAGACTGGATAGCCCAAAGACCTAGGATAAAACTAAACACTACTGGTATTAAAAATAAAAGTGTATCAATGAAATGACTCCTAATACCCTCCTTCCATATTCATAGATCAGTGCCTTATTGGGTCATTACTAGAGAGGCTTCCTCCTGCAGCAGATAGGAACATATGCAGAGACCCACGGCCAGACATTACTTGGAGAAAGAGCCTCTGGAACTCACAGCTGTAAATAGGATGTTTCCACCAAATCCCTCATCTCATAGCTCAGGAGGCCCCTTGGAAGAGAAAGCAGAATGGACATAAGAGCCAAAGGGATGGAGAACATCAGGACAACAAGGCCCTCTGAGTCAACTGAACAAGGCTCATATGAGCTCACAGAGACCGAAGCAGCATGCACAGGGCCTACCTGGCTCTGCACCAGGTCCTCTGTGTGACTCTCATAGCTCTCAGGTAGTACTTCCATGGGACTCCTGAGTGTGTGAACACGTGAGTCTCTGATTCTTGTGCCTTCTCTTGGGGATTTCTTCATTCTGTTGGGTGGTCTTGTGCAGTCTCAGTGTGATTGGTTTTATCTACCGCATTATATTTTGTTTTGCCATGTTTGGTTGTTATCTCTTAGAAGCCTGTTATTTTCTAATGAGAGACACAAATGGAAAATGGAGTGGATCCAGAGAGGAGGGGAGGTGGGGATGGTCTGGGAGGAGTAGAGAGAGAGGAAACGGAAATCAGGATATAATTTATGAGAAAAGAATCTCTTTTCAGTAGAAGGGAAAAAATGTCCCCGTAGGCTCATGTGTTTGGTTAGTCCCCAGTTGGTGGTACTGTTTGGGAGGGTTATGGAAATTTCAGGGGGTGGAGTCTTCCTAGAGAAAGTATGTGACTGGGGTGGGTTTTAGGCTTTTATTGCCTGGCCTCTCTTCTTCCATCTGTTTGCTGCGTGGGAGTGAAAATGTGACCATGAAGCTCCTGCTCCTGCCACCATGTTTCCCTGACTGTTTCCACGCCTTCCCTGTCATGACTGATTGTATCTCTGTGGAACTGTAAGCCAAAATGAACCCTTTCTTCTGTAAGTCGCTTTCTCCAGGGTATTTTATAACAGCAAATAATGCAACTGCAAACCCGAGGAAAGGGAAGAACCAGCACACATTTTTCAGTACTGACTTTAAATACCAATGATCTCAGCTCACCAAAGACATTGGTTATCAGACTAAATCAGATAACAGAATTCCTGATTTGTTTCTTCCAAAAACCACGCCTTACCATCAATGATAAGCGCTACCTTACCGTAGAGGGGTAGAGAAAGGTATTTCATGCAAATAGGAGTAGGAATGAAGCAGGCATTGCTATGCTAATACCTGACAAAATAGATTTGAAACCCAAACCAATCAGAAGCAATCTTACTAAAATCGGGAATGAGACAAAGTGGCTGACTCCTTCTACTCCTGTTCATTATAGCACTAAAATCCTTAGCTAGAGCTGTAAGACAAGAGAATGAAATAAACGTGATACAAATAGGAAAGGAAGATGCTATGATTCTCTCCATGGAAGACACTGAAAACTCAATCAGAAAATTGCTGGGGCAAATAAACAATCGGAGTCAAGTGATAGGACATGAAATTAACAAACCAGTAGCCATCCAATTCTATTCACAAAGGCATTGAAAATACCTTGTAAAATGTCTAGCCAAGGAAGTGAAAGATCTCCACAATGACAACTTTAAAGCTCTGAAAAAAAAATCAAGGAAGTCACTAGAAAATAGAAAGTCCATGTATATGGATTAGGTAAATAAATACTGTGTAAACGATTCTCTTATTGAAAGCAGCCTACAGTTAAATGTCACATCAATCAAAATCTCCATGCCATTCTTTACAGAAATAGAAAAAGGATTGAAATTCACAAAAAGCTACCAGTGTGGCCAAATCAGTCCTGGGTAAAAAACAATATGGCTGGAGACATTGCCATGCCTGATATCAAGCTATACTGCAGAACCATAGTAATAAAACCAGCATGGTACTGGTACAAAACAGACACATATATCAATGAGCAGAAGACTTATATGTAATACTATGGAATTAGAGCCACCTGATTTTTTTTTTACAAAGATGCTAAGAATACTCATAGGAGAAAATGCAGTGTCATTAACAAATAGTGCTGGGAAACTGGATATCTACATGCAAAAGAATAAAACTAGATTATTATCTCCAAGCTGCACCCAAATTAATTCCAAATGAATCAAGGACCTCAATGTAAGTCTCAAAACTGCCAAGGGGGGAAAAAGCAAGGGTTATAAACATTCAGGATATAAACATGAATGAGGAGTTTCTGCACCCTTGTTGCTCAGAAAATAAGGCAACTAATTGACAAATGGGAACTTATGAAATTAAAACACTTTTTTTTTACATCAAAAGAAATGGACAGTTGAGTGAGAAACCATCCTACAGAATAGGGGAAAACATCCGCCAGCTTTCCAATTGACTGAAAATCAGTACCCAGAAGATGCAAAAGTCTCACACTAAATAGCGAGAAAACAAATAACCCAATACTAATGGATTATGAAACTCAATGAGGGCTCTTAAAAGAAGAAAAATATAAAATGGTACAACTACTAGAAAGATCATTGTGATATTTTTCAAAATGTCAAAAAATTGAACTACCATAGGACCTAGCTAGCTATATCACTCCTAAGACTCTAGCCATGACAAAGATGACTACACATCCATGTTCATTACAGCTCTAGCCACACCAGCTGGGAAATAAAAATCAGTCTATACGTCAATCAACTCATGAATAGACAGTGACATTTTGATATGTCTCCACAACACAATTCTATTCAGCACTAAGGAAAAATGGTATTATGAAATGAGCAGGAAAACAGATGGTATTAGAAGACAATATACTGAATGAGGTGATCCAAGCCTAGAAAAACAAATGCTGTACTTCTCTTTCATACATGGATCCTTGGTCTGAATTCTTACATTTCTGTGTTTAAGTTGAAGTGAGAATTTACAGAAGAGAAATAAAGGTTCCAGAAGTGGATGTTAGGTGGGGTGGAATGAACAAAGGAGTTGTGGTGTGTGTGTGTGTGTGTGTGTGTGTGTGTGTGTGTGTGTCTGTGTGTGTGTGTGTGTGCGTAAAATACATGTGATATAAAAATGGATGGTGTGTACTGGGGCAAAAAGTTTAAACTGGGATGAGGATGGGAGAGTTGGGGTACAATAGGGGCAGAAAGGTTTAAACTGGGTTGGGGGAATGGGAAAGGGATCGTCGAAATTAAAGATGTACAAGAAAAGTCATATAGGAACTAATACTTAATTTTTCCCTGTTTTAATAATATTTTTAATTTTGGAATGTTTCATACATTTGTACAACCTATATTGATGATATCCATTTACCACTATATACCTCTAATTTCCCCTAAAGTCCCCCACCATATATCACTCTCAAATTCGTGTCCTTTTTCATTGCTAATAATAACTCCTTGAGTCCAAATGGTGGCCCCTCTTCTCTGAGCCTTGGATGGTAGAGGTTGATAAGATGACCCATCCAGCACTCAGCACCCACTGTTACTTATATTCACAACTTGGACCACTCCCGAGGCTCCTCATTAACCACCGCCCTCTACAAAAGAAGCTTCTCCGACAGAACTTGGGAACGGCACAATTCATGGATAGAAACGTACACAATTAGAATGCAGTTTGATAGAATGACCATTTAACAAATCAACAACCATAGACATACTACTTCACAAGCTAACTGAAAACACGATTAAAAAATTAGCTGGGCTTGAGTTACCTTGCAGAAGGCGCCTCATATGCTGAGCTCATAGTTTTAAAACCAAAATGCCAGTGCAAAGCATGAGTTGTTGGCCACAGAGTTTCCAAAGTTCCCAGCACAGGCTCTTGAATTCCAATTAGAACCAGTTTGTAAGCTGAATGCAGAAGACACTATGCATTATTGGATATGAGACAAAGAAATCAAGAGAAAAGAGCTAGAAGCACCCTTCTTGGAAACCAGTGTTCATATCCCAAAAGAAATTATGCAGGCTGTTGGGAGAGAAAGGACTTCAGCAATCCTCTACAGATGTGACCCCTGCGTGCCACAATACTGAACTCACAGACAAGACACAGCCGCTGGTGCAACAGCGCAGGATTGTGTTTGGGGTAGCCAACTACCTTCCAATTGGATCCGAAGTCTGTTCTGAGGAAGAGAATCCATGCCTGGCACTGTAAACTCGGCTAAAAACATATGGATGGAGAGGTCCCAGGCCCTAGGGACAAATCTACTACTCATATATTGCTAAGTGAACGCGTGTCTAAACTGCCTTTTGTTTATGTTTATACCGTAGACTAATAGAACTCTCAGGCTTAGTCAGAGAAGCCTCTTTCAGTACGAATGGAGACTCATAACTGGTCACAGTGCAGAGAATAAATGATTGCTGAGTATGCAGCCCTAAATGGGACAGCTACGTCGCCTACTTTGAGGCCCAGGGGATGTGGTGGAAGAGAGAAGGAAACAGTGTGAGAGTCAGAGGATGCTGTCTTCTGGACATGGTTTGGGTGTTGCAGTCATGGACACGGCAGTTGAGACTACATGCATAAGAGCTGCTCAAACAAAAACACATGAGTGTGTGCATGCTCGTGTGTGTGTGTGTGTGTGTGTGTGTGTGTGTGTGTGTGTGTGTGTGTGCATGTGTGCATGTGTGTGTACGCACACATGTGTGTATGTGCATGCACATGTCTGTGTGTGTATGTGTGTGTGTATATATGTGTGTGTGCATGTGTGTATGTGTGCACATGTATGTACAAGTGCGTGTGTGCATGCGTGTGCGTGTGTGTGTGTGTGTGCATGTGTGAGTGTGTGTGTATATGTATGTGTATGTGTATCTGCGTGAGTGTGTGTATACGTGTGCGCGAGTGTGCATGTGTGTGAGTATGTGTGTGTGTGTGTATGTGTGTGTGTATGTGTATGTGTGCATGTGTGCATGTGTGTGTGCGTGCGTGAGTATGTGTGTGTGTGTGTGTATGTGTGCATGTGTGCATGTGTGTGAGTATGTGTGTGTGTGTGTGTGTGTGTGTGTGTGTATGTGTGCATGTGTGCATGTGTGTGTGTGTGTGTACTTGGAAAGAAGAGAGAAGAAGGTTTGAACATGAGCAGGACAGGGAGAAGAGAAAACAATGGGAGTGAGAAGCTGAGCACATTGCATTGTCTACAGGTATGAAACTTCCTAAAATTAAATGAAAAACTAAATAAAAAATAAAATCAAAATAGAGGGAGACATCAGAATCCGTGTTTCACGTGTTTGGAGTGTTGTTTAAACATTTAAAGAGGAAACACAACATGTTTAGTTACTCAACCTCTTACTGAACGTATTAGATAATTGCTGAGGGAGAAAATGGTGGAATTAAAGTTGGAGAGAAAACTTGAAGATGATCTAATTAACTAATTTAAATAATCCAAAAGACTCTATTAACAACTGCAATAATTAACAACGCATTAATATTGATGTCTGATTCCATTGAAGTGCTGGGATACAAGATTGATGGGGAGAAACTCAAAAGCTTTCTGACGTCCAGCAGGAGACAAGAGCAGTGCACCTCATCCGGAGACGTCACGGATTTATAAATGATGGCATCTGTAAGTCACTTTGATGATAAATAATACTAAGCCTTCACGGAAAGACCTCACATTTAATACATCGACTTTGAATATAAATGCGGGATTGCCTGATTAATCCTCATGACTGGGAAGATCTATTTTTAAAATGTTGCTTCCCTCGAAAATTATCTAAAATTTTAATGTAACCCCAATAAAAATTGCAATGAGATTATTATGGAAATTGACAACCAGATTCTCAAATTCAAATGGGAGATAACTACGTGTGGACCGATGTGGAATTCTGAAGAATGTGATCAAAGCCATGCCCTGTCTTCCCGCAATGTCAAATTCATGAAGCACTTACCATTGACGAACAGAGGTATCTATCGCCCACGAATATACAAATAGGAGGGAAGAACTAGAAATTTCAGATGGGGGTGCTTGTCTGTATTGGTCTCATCATGACAAACATCAAGGTTTGAAATGAGTGAAGATTGACAGAGGGACATGGAAGACTGATACTGTGTGTTAATAAAGTATCTCCCAGCGTTCATAAAATGATTTTAAAATATATTAAATAGCCACACTAGAAGTAAAGCTGCAGGGGAGTTAGCAAGAAATAAGGAATGTACTTTAACAAGTATCTAAAACCAGAAAAGCCACTCAAGGTAGACGCTAGGAGCATCGAGATTAGGAGCTCAGTGAATGTGATAAATTGATCAAAAAGTTTGAGCAAGCTAAAAGTAAATAATAATAATAATAATAATAATAATAATAATAATAATAATAATAAATATGAGTCTGCCAATTTGGGAAGCAAATAGAACAGCCTGCTGCTATCATTGCTCTTGTAGGAGTTATCCCAGGAAAACAGAAGTCAGCAGAGACATAACCAAGAGGACTTACAGGAGCCCAGCTGGTAAGAGAGAGAAAAAAAAAGTCAAGATGGATGAGCAATGAAAATTGACGAAAAATCACTAAATAAATTAGTGCAAGGCGAAGAAGGAATGCCAGATTTTTAGCTGTCAATAAAACGTTAGATTGTTTTTAGCTAGCATATTAAATAAGCATGCCTCATGGACAAAATAAAGAGATGATGTTTTGTGAACTAGCGTCCCTTCATGCTGTCTTGTCTCTGTGGATTCTTGGGTGGATACAACTCAGGATGAGCATTGTCAGACTTCGTGGCTTTAAATCTGTAATGCCCCATCCCCAGGCTCGGGGAATGAGCACTTGTTCCCCAGCTGTTGCTGCTGTTTGGGAGACTAGGGCTCCTTGAGAGACTAAGAATCTACTTAGAGGCCCCACTACACCACTAGATTGAGTGTAGACCTTTGATGTTCAAAGCCTGTTGCCTGCTTCCTGACGTGCTATGGTGTGAACAGCCAACACCCCACCTTCCCAAAATCAGTACCTCTATAGTGTCTTCCTGTTGCTGAGATAAACACCATGACCAAAAGCCACTGAGAGAGGACAGGCTTGGTTTACAGTTCAAGTCTCCCAAGGCAGGAACCCGGAGGCACTGATGCCGAGGCCATGGAGGGGAGCTGCTTACTGGCTTCCTCCCCGGGGCTCGCTCAGCCTTCTTTCTTATAAAACCCAGGGCCACCTGTCCAGGGGTGGCACCGCCCACTGTGGGATAGACTATTCCACATCTATTATTGTTTATCAAGAAAATGCCCCACTGATATCCTGACAGGCTAGTCTGATGGAGGCAATTCCTCAACTGATGGTCCCTCTTCCCAAGTGACTCCAGTTTGTTTCAAGTTGACACAAGAACTAACCAGCACACCCAATGCAATATGCTTGCATTTGGCACAGTGAATTTAATTCATTGCATCATAATTCTGGAGCTCCTTCTCACCATTGAACTGTAAGCTTCTGGGGTGACAGGGTGGCCAGAGGCTGTGTGTAATTCAGTTATGGTTTCCAGACATACTACACAAGACCTGGAGAGCAGCTTGTTATTCCCTAAGAATAAACTTAGGGAAGGGCGCTTGCCTTGGCAATTCACTTGGGAAGTCAGACTTCTTGACCCCAAGGGTGACAAAAGATTGCACTTCTTATCACTCCGCAGTCAGGAACGGGAACACTTCATATTAGTGCACACATTTAATAAATGACAAATAACATCAAACACAACATATTACATGTGCAATGTAGCATGTGGGAAGCCGAAAATGATTTTCCCGAGTGCTGGCCTCTAATCAAGCGCTCTAATGTTGCATTACCAGGGTCCTCCCGCTTAATAGATCCTCCTGGTAGTCTCAGACATTTAAGAAATGCAATCGACTCAGCCGTACCCTATCCCAGTGCACACGCTGTCTACTCCTCCCGGAAACACAAGGGCATCTCCCGAGCTCGATGCAGATTCCTAGCCTCACACAGATTAACGAACAAAACCCAAAACCCCGACTCCTTGGAAGGAAAATGAGACAGCTTCCCTCATCTAATATCAACATCCCAAATCCTCAGTGAGTTCCTTATTCTTAATTCATCTCTAGAAAAATAGCCCTGTCACGTCCTTAGTATTTTGCCAAGTATTTCTTTCTTTGCTAATATCAGCAAGATATTAAGCCGCATAGGAGGAGTATGGGCAGTTTTTGTATGGATCACACATTGGATTTGAAGCACACAGGGAAAAATGACACATTTACCAGGTTCCTCCGAGCAGCCCCGGGCTCTGTGAGATTACTTTTAGATTCATGGAGTGGTCAGACATTGACCGTGATGCTGGCCCTCTACACACTCAAGAAAATGTCCTTTCCCCCAGGCAGGGATTTTGTTGTATGGCAGTTATACCAGCAAGAAGAGATGAAGAAAATGACTTTGGACCAATACGATCCACAGCAGCTTTTCCTGCTTGAAGAAGGGGAGGCAGCCAAAGGCAGTGGTGCGCAGTGGTCATATCTCTTAGTCTTAAAACAGTGGCCGGGTTTGTGCCTGTGGTAAAAATAGGATACCCCCCAAACTTAAACCCATTCAAAATGCCGAGTCTGGAGAGTTTGTCCCGCTGTCAGTCTGTGTGGGATACTATTGAGTGTTGGCATCATTGATTTCTGATAGACAAGGTGGCTCCCTACCATTCATTCTGATGTTTGACCTTCAACTAGCGACTAAAAGCAGTCTAATCATAATCTCCTTGTTCATGAGCAAATGAGATTCTGTGCAATTGGAAAACACAAAACACCCTAAAGGCACGCGTCATTCACATAAGACTTCCTGATTGGTGAGGTAATAATTACTGCTTGTCTTGCACACCCCTGAGTCTTTGTAACACTTTCCCAAGTTTCAGATCCTTCTGGAAGTGCCATTAGCTTGCTCTCTGCCTGAAACCAAAGTAGCACTAGCAGAACAGAGGGTATAAATATAAATAATAGGCAAGCCACAGTGCCACAGAGCGTGCAACCAAGTAGGGAAGGAAAGTTGCTTTGCCATCTACAACGCTGTCATTTCTGCTAGTCAACATCTTTCTAGTCAGCTCAGGCTGACTAGCGTTTAGAATCCTCCTGTATCAGCTTCCAAAGTGCTGGGGTAAGAGCTGGGATATTAACTCAATTTAATGAAGTAAATTGTGTTACTTTGAAAGACTCTTGTTACATAGCTGAGGATGGCTTCAATCATACAACCTGCCACATGGTACAGCCTCTTGAGGGCTGGGGAGTTGCCTGGGCTGTTACCTTTATCTGTTTTACTTTATTGTGACTTTCATTTTGTAGACAAAATTGTCTCCAAACTCAGAGTTCTGACTCAGCTTCGATTTCAGGTGAGAAATGCCATGCTAGGGGCCAAACTTGAACCAGTGAGTTTTCGGTAAGCAGGAATGGACATGCTCCTATCACCTGGGTGAACAGAGTGAGGCTAACTCAGCCTCCCCTCCTTGGATCACAAACTGTTGTGTTTTCCCTCTAAAGCCATATCATCGACTCCTGAGATCTCCCAGATCTGCTGACCTCTTTGGGTAAGCGTCTAGGATTAATTGGCTGTCCTTCTGTGAGAGACTTCCTTCAGAACACAGCCACACCCTGTCCTCAGTACTCAGCAATGGAACAGATGAGACCTCCACCTGGTGGAGGCCACCATCCAGGAACTCTTAGGTCCTTCAGTGCTTGGCACCTGCACAAATCCTCCATCCGGCCCCACCCCCTGCTGCTGCTGAATAACAAGGGACCCTTCTCCTCCTAGGCCAATCTCCCTTTCCCTGCCCACTGCCTCCTAGGATCCTAGGATCTTACCAAACTGCCTTTCTTTCTTAGGCTACAGGAGGGCTCTTTCCCAGAGGGATGTCCTTATTGATGTAAATGTACTCTTATCTTCTGATGAGTAAACAAAGGAAGAGCTCACAAACGCCCTCTTCAATGCCCATTGTCATTTTCCAGCTGTGGCCAAACTGGAAAGGATGGCCCATGGTTTTGTAAAATATGAATGCAGCACATGCCTTCAATGCCAGCACTTGAGAGGCAGGCAGATTTCTGTAAGTTTGAGGCCAGCCTGGTCTATGCAGTCTCTATCCAGAACCTGTCTTGAGAAATCAGACAAAAACAAAAAACAATGACAATCTATGCTGGAGAGGATTCGGAGAAAAAGGAACACTCCTCCATTGCTGGTGGGAGTGCGAACTTGTAATACCACTCTGGAAATCAGTATGGTGGTTGCTCAGAAAAATGGGAATCAGTCTACCTCAAGATCCAGCCATTCCTCTCTTGGGTATATACCCAAATAGTGCACGTTCATACAACAAGGACATATGTTCAACTATGTTCATAGCAGCATTGTTTATAATAGCCAGACCCCGGAAGCAACCTAGATGCCCCTCAACTGAAGAATGGATGGAGAAAATGTGGTACATTTATACAATGGAGTACTACTCAGCAGAAAAAAGCAATGGAATCTTGAAATTCGCAGGCAAATGGATGGAACTAGAAGAAACCATCCTGAGTGAGGTAACCCAGTCACAAAAAGACAAACATGGTATGTACTATCTTGTATATGAATTTTAGACATAGAGCAAAGGATTGCCAGCCTATAATCCCCTTCACCAAAGACTAGGAATGATGAAGGACTCTAGGGATAAATAGACCTCAGGAATGGGAAGGGGCAGGAGCTCCTGAGCTAATTGGGAGCATGAGGGTAGGGGAGAGGGAGCTGCCAGAATGAGAGCAGGAGAAGGGGAGAGGAGAGGAGGAAAGGGAGGAGCAGAAATATTGAGCTGGGGAAGAATAGAGGAGAGCAGGATGAGAGATACCATATTAGAGGGAGCCACTATAAGTCTGAGGAGAGATCTGGCACTAGGGAGATTTCCAGAGACCTAGGAGATCTCCAGAGATCTAGGCAAAATGGAGAGGATAACCTCAGTGCCCTTCCACTATATGGGGACTGATGACTACTTTTTATGGCATCCTAGAGCCCTCATCCAGTGACTGATGGAAGCAGAGGAAGACACTCACAGATATACGCTGAACTGAAATCTGGAACTTAGTTGCAGAGAGGGAGGAATGAAGATCGAAGGGGTCGGTACCAGGCTGGTGAAACCCCCAGGATCAGCTGGCCTGAACAAGGGGGAGCACATCGACCCCAGATGCTGTCGGGGAGACCAGTACAGGACTGATCCAGACCCCTGAACATGGATGTCAATGAGGAGGCCTCTGCACTCCAGGGAGCCTCTGGTAGTGGATTAGTATTTTTCCCTGGTGTAAGAAGGGACTTTGAGAGCCCATCCCACGTGAAGGGTTACAGTCTTGACCTGGACACATGGGGAGGGACTAGGACCAGCACAGGATGATGTGGGGGACTTTGGGGAGCCCCCATGAGGGCCCTACCCCCCCTTGAGGGTCCTACCCTGCCTGGGGAGTGGAGGGTGGATGGGGTGGGAGGTAGGTCGGGGTGGGGGAGGAGGGAGGAGGGTGAGTGGAGGGAGAGGGAGAAGGGATTGACATGTGAGACAAGCTTGTTCCTAATTTGAACTAATAAAAAAAGTGAAAAATAAAACAAACAAAAGAAGGAATCCCTTATATTCATTGCTTTCCCCTAAACCTCTCCCCTCCCACAGTTCCATCCCCAGAACTGAAGTTAGGGCCTCACTCACTCACTCATTTGCTCAGCAATTGCTTTATTAATAGCTACACTGTCTTCTATCTTTGCACCTTTCATGTTGAGTCAGTCTCCCAAAGCTGCTCACTTGAGTTCACTTTGTACCCTAGGGAAAACCCTAAATGTGTGATCCTCCTGCCTCAGCATCCTGAGTAACTCAGATGACAGGCATGCATCTCTAGACCTGTCTTTTTGTTCCATTTCCTTACCTCACATACACAGCGAAACTCCTGTCAGTTTCTTCTACCTACCACTCTACCAACAAGGCCATTTTTTAAAGGAAGATCTAGACCTATGCACTCCTTTGCCCAGTGGCTGTTTTAAACTTGTATCAGCCTGCTTAGAACTATAATAAAATACCTGGCATGGCTCCTTATGAGTAAAACCAGGTTTTATTTAGCTCACTGGTCTGAAGGCTGAAAGTCTAAGTAAGCATATGCTGTGTGCAGTCCTCATGACATACAGTAGAGCATGTTTCAGGGAAAGAATTTGCCTGGATTCCCCAGAGAAATGTCTTAATCCTCTCTGGGAGAGTGGGGCAATGTCTCCCACAGGACTCCACCTCTTATGAATTCTACCAGACTGAAGGTCAACTTTCCAGCACACAGATGGGTGGAGGTCAAACTACATGCAAACCAGAGCAAAACGCTTTTCTCCCTTGACTGTTAGTGGCTCTAAGTTTGTGAGCCAGGTCTCACTGTGGGAGCCATTGCTTGCCTTGTGGTCCGGGGGCCCCATCTTCCCACCTCTCCAGCAACAACTTTTCATCTTCCAGGTTGGATTTCTTCTATTCATCTAGAATAATCAAAAATGTGGTCCCACCAATTCTCATTTTCTTTGTGGAATTTCCTTTAACTTTTTTTTTTTTTTTACCATTTTCAAATGTATTATTGTTATATTTATTTTTATTTAATATGTATGGATTTTTTTGTCTAAATGTCTGTCTGTGTACCCCATGTGGCCTCAGAGAGCAGAAAAGTCCTGGAAGGACTGGAGTAATACATGGCTGTGAGTCACCATGTGTGTTCTCTGGAATCAAACTCGGGTTCTCTGGAAGAGTAGCTAGTGCTCTTAATCCCTGAGGCACTCTCTAACACCTATTATAACTATTTAAACAAACACATCTTGTAACTATGGTATGAAGAAGGCATAAACTATGGAAGTAGGCATAAATTATGGAAGGTGAAATCGAGTTAATTAACTTGCTTTTCCTCACACCGTTCCATTTTTTTGTGGCGAGAACACTTGAAATGTAGTCCTCAAAATTTCCAAGAGCACAATTAATTGTTATTAACTAATGTTGTATGGCGGGTCCCTCAGATGTATTCTACCTATCATTTTTCTGTATCTATAACTTCCGTATACTAACCTTCAGCAGACAGTTTCCATGAGCACCAGCCTACAGTTCTGTCTAGTTTTCATCTTCATGCAGGTGATTCAAAGATTTCAGAAACTTAGTGATGTAAAAGCTCAGCTGTGATCTTTCCTCTCAAACCTGACTCATCTTTGCTTTCACACAGTAAAGATGGCCTGTGTCAGTTAAGGGTACCTCAAGGAGAACTATACACCATGTGAGGACATATGTATTATATATGTGTTATATGTAGGCATCTATAATTATAAAGCAAGATAAATTTGATGAACTTGTAAGATTGGAGGCTGTCTGCATCCTGGAGAATCAGAAAACTTCAAGAGTGCTCATTCTAAGAGATTAGTTGCTTCAGAAGAAGAAGGGTCAATGTTGAAGCCAGGGACTGGGACAAAAGGCCTGGAAGACCCTCTGGAGAGTCTCTGGGGTGGGACCATATTGTGGGAGAATTGTTTGTTCAGCCATTCCACTGTGCCATCACAGCCACCTTGAATCGAAGGATGGAGTCAGAAACTGGTTAACCTCTGTTAGCCGTAGAGTCATGGGGGGGGGGGGCGATGACTGAGGAGGTCTGAGGGAGAGAGGAAGGAAGTGAGAAGAGGGAATTTCTGTGGGTATTTCCAGTGCTGTTGGGCCAAGGAAAATATGGAGAAAGGGTCAGCCAATGGATTCTCCATTGCTCCTTGGATTTATCAGGTCTTTATCTCAATTTCTGACCCCTAAGTTTTTATTATACTAGCATGACTTAGGTAAATGTTATACCTGGTGTCCAATGTGGGGTCTTAGATGATGCTCCAGGCAGCAAAGCCACCACAGCTGAGAAAATGCCTCCCCCCACAGCAGATGGGTCCGTCAGCCCTGTTGCTGCATGAGGGGGGTGTCTTTAGTCCAGCCACCAGCTTTTTGTTGCACTGACAGCCAGCAGAGTACACACCTGGTCAGCCACTTACACCACTCATAGCAGGCAGCTTGGCTTTCCCACGTTGCATCCTGTCCTCCACAGCTAGTAGCAGGATTCAGGTCCCATCCCATGTTTCTTCCCAGCAGCTCAGATTTCTCCTACCAGTTTCTTTATCCTAGCTCTTCAGACAGTTCACCCTCCCCCCTGCATAGCACACAAGCAGCCACAGTGGCCTCCAGCCCAAGCATGCAATCAGCATGGCTTGGAGCCCCCTGTCATGCCTGCCCTCTGTGCTGGCACAGTCAAACATCATCACTGTAGCCGATTAACCTCTGCTACCTCTACCTCTGCTCCACAAGTTCCACCTATGCTGTTAGGGCCATCAGATCTGGTAAGTCACTTGGGATTATTTTTTTGAGACAAGGTTTCCCTGTGTAGCCCTGGCTACCTTGGAAATCACTCTGTAGACCAGGCTGGCCTCAAACTTACAGAGATCCACCTCCCTCTGCCTCCTAAGCGCTGGGATGAAAGGTGTGCACCACCATGCCTGGCCATGACACTTGGGGATTTTTAAATGGGGAATTAGATATTTTAAAAGGAAATTGAGAGGTATCATTCCCATGTTAAGAATTGGAAATATCATAATTCGGGTAGTTAGGATCCTGTTTACTGCTACTATGGATAACTTACAAGTGAAAAAAAAAGTAAACGAGGGGAAATCACTTAGCTGGGATTGATATAATACCAATGTTAATTATTATCAGTTTGGTAATTCATATTTTGTCTATAAAGAGTGGCTTGGTAACTGTGCCAAATATGAGAATTTGACTGACAAAACCTTAGGAAGACTTTCTACTGATAAGATACAAGCCTTAGAAAGATTTACCAATACAAATAAGAAAAATTTGACTGATATAATACCAACCTTAAAAACACTTGCTACTAGTAAGATGTAAGCCTTAGAAAGACTTACTAATGAAAGTGAGAAAAAAAATGGCTGAAAGTCTTAGAAGGACTTACTGTTGATAAGATACAAGCTTTAGAAAGATATATTAATGAAAAAAAGAAAAATACTCAGACAAAGACAGATGAATTTCAAGCAGAACCTACTGCCCCATTGCTTTATGAAACTGAAGAGGAGAAGCCTAAGGTTATTAGAAAGCCAGCCTTAATTTATCCATTTACCATACAAGAAGAGCCACCAGATTACTGGGACCCTCAAGGCTATGCAAAAGTTAATTTGGATCCTGTAGAAATGTAGTCATCTCATATGGTATGCATTCACCCTTTACGAAGCAGATGTTAAATTCATGGGCAACTCTGAACAGAATTATTCCAGGAGACTGGAATGACTTAGTTACAGCAATATCAGAAAGTACTCATTCATGATGGAAACCATGGTAGAGAGAGGAAACTAGAATAATAGAACAACAAAACAGGACTAGAGGTCCTGAAACTTCCCCAGATCTGCTCCCCAATGAGAGCCAGTATGTTGATTTGCAAAGACAGTCTACATTTGATGATCATACCTTTGTTCTATGCTGTACAGCAGCGTTGAGTGCTTTGGATGGGGTTGAAGAATCAGGAAACAGAGCTGAGTCATTTACCAAAACTATACAAGGCTCCCATGCCCACCAAAAAAACACTTCACTGATTTTTCTTTTTTAAATTTGGATTGTCTTCAGCTTTAAATGGAATGATATCAGATTGAGAAGTTAGATAAATATTAATTGAATCTTTGGCTTTTGAAAATGCTAATTCAGAATGCAAAATGGTGGTTTAGGCTTTTTAAGGCTAGATCAGCACCTGTAGATGAATGGATTGGAAATATAGCTGATATTGGATTTCATGATTATGATGATAGAAATGACCCCTAAACATTTTATAAAAAAAATCAAAAGATTAGATGTTTTAATTGTGGTAAACAAGGTCATTTGAAAAGGAATTGTAGACAAGGCATTCCTAGAGATGATCCTAACAGAAGGCCCCCAGCTTTTAGAATACGCAGAATGTGTGGCAAAAGCTGACATTGGACTAATGAGTGCAGATTAACAGATGACAGGCAAGGTAACCCTTTGCCATCGGGAAGTGCCCCGAGGAGTCTTCTGAAGGCTCTGATATCAAATTTGGGTCAATGGTTCACTGTCAGCATCAAAGAAAAGTCATCCATAGAGCAATGAAAAGGACTTAATAACTTTGTTAGAAACCATACTGCTCAGGATGTGAACACAGACAGAACGACTTCTGTAAATATGACAAAAAAATTCAGGAGAGATCAGAAAACAAGTATTTTGTCAAACTGCTCTATATGGTCAGAGACTAAAGCTAAAAATGCATGTAAATGGCATTGAAATGGAGGGTTTGGTAGACACAGGTGCAGATATAACAATTAATTCACCAAAATCTTGGCCTCTTCTGGAGGTAAATGTTCAGCTTTTAGGGATTGGAACCTTAACTCGGTTTAAGCAGAGTGAAAGATGGGTCCAATGTATGGATCCAGAGGACAGAGAGGGAAATGAAAGCCATCCGTGTCTAACACAGCATTGAATTTATGGGGACATGATTTGTTGCAGCAATGGAAAACAATATTATTACCATTTCTCCAATCTCGGAAGCAAATCATAAAATAAAAATGCTTCTGAGAGAAATATTAAAAGGTATTATCGAGACTGGTTACAGACTGTTGAAGTTGCACATGAGCAGGACCCAACAACTGGTGTTATTTCAGAGGTACTAATTGTCCTACTTTTGAAAATGAACACTGACTAAGAGCTTGAAGTAAATTTGGGGGAGAGAATTAGCGACAAAAACAAGTTTATAAAGTGAACTAATTGGATCCTTCCTCACATTGTATGGGGAATGCCAATATCTGGAGCCCCTACATTCTGTACTAGTAAAAATAAATCAGGGAAGGCAGGATATAAGTCAGGAAAAATAAGTAAAGTTGCTCAAAGCCCTTCTGGTTCCGTTAAAAAAAATCAGAATTATATGCTATTCTCATGGTATTACTAGATTTTTCAGAACCTATTACTGTCTCTCAATATGCAAAAAAGTTGTTTTATATATTGTAACTGTTGAAGTTATTCAAGAGGATTCAGAATTAACTTTGTTATTTATTCAGCTAAAACCAGTAATCAGAAATAAAAATCATCCTTTGCATATAACCCATATTAGATCCCATACAGTTCTACCAGACTCTCCAGCACAAGGCAACAATGACATCGGATAACTCTTCATAGGAAATGTTCTAGAAGCCTGAGAACCTCATAAGAAACACCACCTTAACAGCAAAGGTTTGAAGAAAGTTTTTTTTTTTTTCTATTACATGGCAACAAGTCAAGGGAATTGTAAGAAAATTTCCTACTTGTTTTTTTGTATAACCAAACTCCATTACCTGCTGTCTATAACAGAAAGGGTACTCAAAGAAATGAAATCTGACAAATGGATGCATTTCTTTGTGTGGAGCTTGAAAAATTAAAATATGTGCACCATACCATAGATACATATCCCGGATTTAAATGTGCAATTGCTTTAAGTTCTGAAAAGGCTGATTCTGTGATTACACATTTATTAGAAGTTATGGCCATCATGGAGATATCTGTATAAATTAAGACTGGCAATGCTCCAGCATATGTCTTTAGGCGATGAAGCTGTTTTTTGCATATTACAATATAAAGCATATTATAGGAACACTACACAATCCTACAGGACAAGCAGTTATAGAAAGATCTAATCACACTTTAAAAGGTATTATTAACCAACAGAAAGGGGTAATAAAGACCCCCAGCGATCAACTACATAATGCTTTATTTATGAACTTTAAATTTTAAAGTGCTAATGACAGCTTGCAGAGAGACATTGGGTAATGAAATAAACTGCAAAATTGAATCAATCCTTATACTTCAAAAATGTATTGACCTCAGAATGGAAATATGTATTACGTTGGGGAAGATGTTTTGCGTTTGTTTCCACAGGAGAAGAAAAGCTATGGATGCCATTAAGATTGATAAAGATTAGATTGAACAGGAGAGACCTCTTGATTAAGAGAGGTGATAGTTCAAAGACAGAAAACTCCTATAGTTAAAGTTGGGGCAGGACTTTGTTTTTGTCTTCCCACGGGAATAAAAGCATCCAAACAGAGAAGCTAGAGGCCACTGGACAAGGGAGACACTTGGGGAAGAAGAGAGAATCACCCAGAGAAAATGTCCCAAGAAAAAGAGTAAATATCACTTCCAGTAGGATAAAATCTCATAAATATTCCAGATGTTTGCCTCTATTGTTCTCTACAGACACATAAGGCAAATGGTAATTTTGTAGTCTCAATTCAATTAAAAGATTAAAGCTGGCTTTGGAGTTGAAGTGTGGCTCTCTCCTTCTCTAAACCCAAGTATTCTTGTTAAAAGAAAATCCAAAATCTCTGTGTGATATCAGAAGATCCACCTGGTATGGGACAAAATAAAAAAACAAAATTAGGGACTATTCTATTTTGACTCTTTTTTTTTGTTTGTTTTTTTGAGACAGGGTTTCTCTGTGTAGCTTTGGAGCCTGTCCTGGCACTCGCTCTGGAGACCAGGCTGTCCTCGAACTCACAGCAATCCACCTGCCTCTGCCTCCCGAGTGCTGGGATTAAAGGCGTGCGCCACCAACGCCCGGCAAAAGTTTTAGTCCTTGAAAGCTACTTAGTATAGTAAAGAAATACAGGTTAATTGATGGGGAATGTACTGTATATGTTTATCTTATTGACTGTTAAATAAAATACTGTTTGGCCAATGAGACAGGAAGTTAGACAGGACTAGGAGTCAAAGAGGATTCTGGGAAATGTAGTAGATAAGTGGTGATCCAGGCAGGAAGTGACATAGCAAGGAGACTCATATCTAAGCAAGGAAACAGGAAGTGGCCCCTTTTTCCCGTTAGCCTCCTCTAGCGGCAGGATGTGAGCCACCGGCAAGGAGGGATGCCAATAAGGCGTCCGATAAGATAAGTCTTATAACATATATAGATGTATGATAATTAAGACTAAGCTAACAAATGAGGAATCCTAGTCATTGGCCAAGCAGCTGTGAACCTAATACAAGATTCTGTGTATTCATTTGGCACTAACTCGGGCTGGTGGCTGGAGTAAAGCTCACACGTGGCAGTGGGGCTCAGGCGGCTTTTGGCGGAAAGTTTTATTGTAACAATTAATAGTCATCTATAATAATCAAACATAGTCATGTTAGATATATTTTCTATGTCAAATAGAAATATATTTTAAATAAATAGATGGTCTCCAAACTCTTCAGAGACCTACAGAATATGACCTTTAGGATGTTTTAATAAAATAGGGATTTTCTTGATATTGAGATATGTCTGCTCCTGGCAGCACCAATTTAATTCAAGAGACGATGATGGACATCTAAGAACCTCCATATGGAGTTTGCTTTCAATGTGGCAAGGGGCTGCCCTTGCCTTGACTGCTGACCATGTACTGTCCAAACTGTACAAGCAGGACACACAAAAATGGTGACTGTTGATCTTTGCCAAGACAAAGTATGACAGTCCTTCAAAAATTCCTTTCAGAAAAAGTCTCTCAGATATTTGAGGCCTGTAGGCCAAAGATGAATGCCCCCAAATTTGGAGAGGAACCTTAGGGTGACTGTCCTGGCAGACAGATGTCTCTGTTGTTTCTATAATTTTGCAAGTTGTTAACTCTGCACTTCCTGTTCACTCAGATAATATTCTCAGTCTCTCATGGGGTTAAAGATTACATAGTTGTAGTTACAGTTTTCCTTAGTTATGGTGGAATGCAAATTAGGTACAAAACTTTGGAGTCATCTAGATAAGACAAATACAAGAGGATTGTCTCTGAATTTGCCAAATATTAATGGACTTGACATTGTGAATGTGCTTCTTTCTTACTCAATAATTGTTCTTATTGTATATGGTTTTACTGTGTTAGAGTTAAAACCTTTCCTTTTTATTCTATTTTATAAAGCCATCTTGAATCAAAGGATGGAGTCAGCAATTGGCTGACCAGGATTAGCTATAGAGTTGTTGGAGGACTGAGAAGGTGTGATAAAGAGGAACAGGAAGAGAGAAGAGGGGTTCTGGGGGTATTTCCAGAGCTGGTAGATCAGTAAAAGCATGGAGATAGGGTCAGCCAATGAACTTTCCGCTCTTCCTTGAATCTATCAGGTCTTTATCTTAATTTCTGACTCCCAAGTTTTTTTTATTGCACTAGAACAATTTAGGTAAACATTATAGGTCCATGTTGAATGACTGAAGAAGATGGATGTCTGTGAGCAGTGACAACAAAATATATACACATTGAATTTGGTGCTGCAGGCTCTTAGTCCCAGCACTCAGAAAGCTGAGAGAGGGTTATCAGTGAGTTTAAGGTCAGTCTGGGCTTCATCCTATCAGGCTCGACTCTTGACAAGATACCCTCTGTGGATCACCTAGGAAACGCCTAAGCTGGAGTGCAGGGGAGGCTCATGGAGGGCTGACGGAAAATAATGAAGGCCAAGGAGAGAGTTCTTCCCTCTCTTCACACCTGCACTGGCTTCCTACATCTGCACTTAGACCATAGTGTGCTCTGGCCCCTGCTTGTCTTGCCACAGCTTCCTGAAGGGGGAGGTCCTTCTGTGTATATGTTTGTCTTATTGGTTGATAAATAAAGTACTGTTGGCCAATGAAGAAGCAAGTTAGGCAGGACTAGGAGTCAAGGAGGATTCTGGGAAATGTAGTAGAGAAGTGGTGATCCAGGCAGGAAGTGACATAGCAGGGAGACTCATATATAAGCAAGGGCAAGAAAGAAGTCGTTCCCCTTCTCTCTTCCTCCTGTTCTCTACTCTGAGCTGCATGTGGTCCCGGGATGAAGACGCCAGTGGAAGGCATCCTCCATGAAATAAGTCTTATAAAATATATAGATTTATGATAATTAAGACTGAGCTAGCAGATGAGAAATCCTAGTCATTGACCAAGCAGCATTTGTACCTAATATAAGTCTCTCTGTGTTACTTGGGACCTTAACGTGGTGGCGGGCAGAACTTGGGCGGCCTGGCAGAAAGCACCCACATGGTGGCCAGGGCTCAGGTGGCCTGGAGTAAAGACTTATCGCTACACTTTCCTGTTGCTCTCTTGGATTTAGACACTGCTGTCTTGTTTCCTGAAGGCATTTGTCAGATCTCCACAGCGCAAGGCTGTAAGGCCTGCTTTTTGAGTGGAAGGCATTTCTTCCTCTTGCCCAACTGCTTGTGTCCGGGGTCAGCTTTGCTTTCTCTTTGAGGGAGTCTGGCCTAGCCCCTGTCCTAAGAATCTTCTGGCACATTTTTTTCTTCAGTGTGTGTTTCTAGACCACATACTGACCTTGTTCTCCTCCTCCAAAACCTCTTGATCTAGGCACCCACAGTTCAAATCACTTCTGCACCACTATCTTTCCTGTCCCTACTAGTGCAGTCCTTTAAGCAGTGCTTTCCTAATCCAAACTCTGAAAATCAATATGGCCAGGCCTATGACAGCAACACCCTAGTCCCTAGTACCAACTCTTGCCTTAGTTAGTTAGGGTTTTTATTGCTGTGAAGAGACCCCATGACCACAGCAATTCTTAGGAAAAACATTTAATCGGGTGGCTTACATTTTTTAGAGATTTAGTCAATTATCGTCATGGTGTGACATGGTGTGACATGGTGGCCTGCAGACAGACATGGTGCTGGATAAGGAGAACAAGTTCCAAGTCTTGACTCACAGGCAATGGGAAGTGGTCTGAGACACTGCACAGTATCCTGAGCATATGAGACCTCAAAGCCCGTCTTCACAGTGACACACTTCCTCCAACAAGGCCACACATCCTAATGGTGCCACTCCCTTTGGGGGCTGTTTTCTTTCAAACCACCATAGGTTTTATCTTTTAACAAGGAGGTATCTGCATCCCACTTGTTTCATCTGCATAGTCAAACTCTGGGGCAGGGGGTGCTGTCTGGACACTCTGGGTCTGCAGCACTGCCTATGGGTAGAGTGGGTTTCTAATCCCTCCCACCACACTTGGTTGGCCTGTTTTGACAGCTCCATCTTGGTGGGTGCCTCAGACACAGAATTCTTCTCCTCTGTGTGTGTCCCTGATATAATATGAGAGTGGTCCTTCACAGGAACATGTGTTTGAATCTTTGGAACTGGTCACTGTCACAAGGGTCCTTTGGAGGGGGAGACAAGGCGGATGGGAGCCGGTCACTGGGCACTGGACCCAGTTATATCCTGACCATGCTCCAGGTTTATGCTCTCTGCATCCCAGCCTTCAAGATGCAGGTGGGAAGTTCTGTTATAAACTCCATGCCTTTCTGCCATTGATGGAGCGATGGCCCTGAAACCGTGAGCTGAAATAAGCCTTCCTTCCTTTAAATTGCATCCGTCAGGTATTTTGTCATAGCAATGAGAAGAGTGAAGACATGCCCTTCTTCCATGACTAAAATGGCTGTCCCCTCTTCCTCCCTGTGGTGGTCAGCTTGCTACAGCTTGCCACAATTTAACATCACCTGCGCGTGGTCCTTCATTTGAGGAAATGTCTGTATCAGGTTGGGTGTACTGGTGGGGACTGCCTTGCCTGTGTTAACTGATGTGGGTAGATCCACTTGAAAGATGACTGGCCCGGATGACTCTCGCTTGCTCACTTGACCCGCCCTCTGGCTGCCTGGTGAAGTCACCCCGTTGCTGCTGAGTTCTTCCAGAATGTTGGAACCAGCTTTTCTTGGCTTCCAGGATGGACTGAGAACCAGCGGCTCTCCAGGCTCGGGCACCAGATTGGCACTGCTGAGACACCCAGCCTCGTGGACTGAGTGGCCACCAGGTTCCACGTCTCTGAGACTGAAGAGAGAAAAGCAGAAATGAAACAGCAGAAATGAACCCTGGGGATTCTGCCTGACCTACCTTTGGCTAACGGAGCAAAATTAAAAGCAAAAACCAAATCGAAGTGAAACCCAAACACCAAGTTCAACCTGAATCTCAGTAAAACGATCTTGGCACTGGGGGTACGGACGCGTCCTTTTAAATATTTAGGGCATCTTATACTAACTAGCTATCTATTGCTTACCTGAAATTCGAGCGTAGCAGATGCTCTCTATGTGCTATTTCAACTTTCATCCCATCTCAGGGTCTTCATAGGTAGGGACTCCGCCTGGGGAGGGCTTTCAAGCCCCTCTTAACTCATTGTGGGTCTGGTTGCTTGGGGTTCAGCTTTGTTCCTTAGCTCTGAGCATGAATAGCGGCACACCTTTGCTACTCGGGTGGGAGAAGGTTGAGGTGGAGAGCTGAGCAGTGTTTCCCTGGGTCTGTGCTGAAAAATACCTGAGTTACGGAGTAAGAAAGTGGCCGTGGCTGATGACGGCTTGGCAGACGTCCCATGAGCACTGAGGTCCTCACAGCTGCCCAGCTTTGAGCACCTCCTTCCGTTCTTCCATTTCCCTTCTTTAGGAAGTATCCACGTTATCCTTAGTGCTTTTCTGAATTTTTCTGGCTTCCCTGCTTTGCCTGCCCCATAGGGGAGGCAGCCTGTGTGCTGGTGTGTGCTGGTGTGTGACAGAGGCCAGAATGGGTGTGTCTTCAGAGCAGGCGTGTTCCAAACAAAGGAGAACTAGTGATCCCTCCTCTTTAGTGGCTGTCCTTGTCTGTCTTACCACAACACTCAGATCACCAAGGCAGATCTGGATCACCACCAGCACTGTGGGTAATCTTTGTTGGATACGGTGGCTCACGTAAAGTCAGGACACTCGTGTGTGTGTGTGTGTGTGTGTGTGTGTGTGTGTGTGTCTGTGTGTGTGTGTGAGCATATGTTGTTGGGTGTGCAAACCTGTGGTGTGAAAATATTTGCTTTCGATATTTCTTATATTGAGCTCCATAAATCCATACACCTTGGCACCTAAACTCGCTGCTCCTAGCAATGCCTCTGGGGTGGAAGCAGGTGTACGTGCACATATGTGTGCACATGCATGTGGCCTGTGTGTGCACCTGTGTTTGCATGGCACATATCTGTATGAGTTCTCTTCTCATGTGGCCAGCAGCAGGACATGTTTGTGGGTGCCAGCATCACTACAGACACGTACGGGTGTGTGAACCACGGTGTGATGGTGGTGGTGAAGGCAGCAGGTGACAGGCTGTTTTAAGTTCTCTTGCAATTTTTTTGAGACACCAGTCACACACGAAGCACACCCCTGAGTGAAGTTGTGTGTTGCACCTGACTGCATGCATGTGAATAAATACACGTCTAAATTTGAGCACAAGGAAGACATCCATGTTGTGATCAGATTCACCCTGTCTCTTTATTGTAAGTAACCGGGGTCACTTATCTCGTGGGCGGAGCAACTCTGGCTCAATACAGGAAAGCAAGGTGACAGTCCAAACGACAGAAAGCCAGGGAGAATGTCCTCTGAAAAACTGCCCAAGAGTGACCCCAGAGGCATTGCTAGGAGCAGCGAGCTTAGGTGCCAAGGTGTATGGATTTATGCAGCTCAATATAAGAAATATTGAAAGCAAATATTTTCACACCATTGTGCTTTCCTCGTGGGGCTACACCGGCTGCTCACCAAGCATGAATTACGATAGCTGAAAAATGGCCATAGAGGTGGCACACTGTCCCTGGTGGCCAGCCCACTTCTACAGAACGTCACACCCACTCTCATGAGAGGCAAGGGGTAGGGAAGGCGGTGATACGATGGATCTCTTGTGGATAGATAGGTGGGTTAGTGGGGCTGGGGCTGGGGGTGGTTATGAGGGGCTACATACAAAGAAGACATGGCCAGGGTTGTGAGGAGAGGGGCATGAAGCAGGGGACCTGAGCCCGTGGGGTCTTCTGTTGCTACCTGTGGGCGTGGGCGAGAGACGTGAAGACCTCCGCTGCAGCTTACAGCTTGTTTTCCTTGTTCTGTTTCCTTGTTCTGAGACTCTTGTGAGTCTCAGCTTCGGGGCTTGTGGCTCTGGGTGCTGGGACCAGCTCCCCTGCTCCTCCCAGCAGGGCAGAGTAAGCATTTACAGCTGTGTGTGCCCTCTGCGTGTGTCATGTCCTGCTGTGGAGTTGATGAATTAACTCCTAGCTGGTGGTAGAGTGGGAGCCACCAAATCTGCCCCAGGCTCTTCCACGCCTGAGCAAACCCATCGCCCAGCTCAGCTCCTGGAATGCTCCTGCCTTGTTGCTGGAGCCTTAGAGAGGAGGTATGACCCACGCCGCCTGTACTTGGCATGTGTTCCACCTATGAGGCGCCACGGGAACATCCATTTGTTCTGTGAGCATCAGAGAAGGAGAAAGAGGGTAGTGATGAATGGGCTCACGAAGGAATTTTGATCTGCGGCTGGATGCCATTACCTCATAATGAACATGGGTGACTATTGCTCTGACTTAGGGATCATTCTGATGCCTTCAGTCAGAGTTTTGGAGAGGAGACTTCCTCTGGCGATCCATTCAGGGGTAGAGACACAAGTCCATAAGAGCGGCAATTGAAAAACTGTATTAAGTGGTTGGAAAGCCTCCAGCAAGAGATGGGGACCCTTGTCAGGGGACATTGCCAGAAGAATAAAAGCCTGGTTTGCAGCCTTGGGAGTAGGGTTGCGACAACACAGACTGGACTTCCCATGGGATCTGTTTAGGATAGCATCTCCAAGCTCCCTGCTTGCAGACTGGGACATCAGGAGGGGTTGGGACTGGCAGCCCTCCTTTCCTGGGAACTGAGGTAGGGGGAAGAAAGAGGCCGGGGAGACCCATGTTAAAGATGTCGTAAAACACAGGGCAGAGTCAATTCTCCCGACGTGTTGAAAGTCCCAGGGGACAGGGTGAGGTGCTCAGGCCCAGGGATGAGGCTTTGCTCTGGGACAGCATGGGGTGTCATCAAGTCACTGGTCCAGGGGGAGGCAGGTACGTAGTAGTGCAAAAGTTTATTCTCAAGGCTCTTTCTGTGCAGGCAATGGGAACCTATGAGAGCTTTAAAGGGCCTTCGGGAGCCAATGGCAACCAGGTGTGAGGCTTTGAGGTCCAATGACCTCTGGGCTGAGCTCAAATTCAGTTCCCAGGCTGAGTTCCATCCCTCTCAGAGCTCTGTTCACGGGATGGCTGGGGCAGCACCGGTGTCTGTACCTACCTTTCAGTACAGTCCATGAGGAAACAAGAAACTCTGATGTCATAGTCTCCTGATCTGCTTGCATCAGGCCACATGTCAACTCTAATCAAAAAGAAATTCCTTCCAGCTCTGACTTCCCAGGTGAAGTAAGGATGCCATCTTTGTCTTCAATTGACCTGTTAGAAAGACAAGCGCAAGGTAGGCTTGGCAGTGCCCACCTCAGCACACCTGGGCCCGAGGCAAGAGGATGAGAGTTCAAGTCCAGCCCAAGTTGCTTCATGGGTTGCTTCCATACATCAACACCTAAAAACCATGCACACCTTCGTGCCCTATGCAGAGAAGAAAAGATTGACAGCTTCTCAATGGGTTACAGGGTGGTTTGGGCAGTGATTTGTCCAACACCCAAAGTTGGTAAGGACCTTGTATGAAAATTCAGAAATGTTGTGACTTCCAACGCAATGGAGGAAATGGGCTACAGATCCCATGACCAGGACCAAAACAAACTCTCTTTTAGAGCAAGCCGTCTTGGTGTGCCTTCGTGTGGGAAAAACCATTGTCTCAGAGATGGGCCTGGGTGGCACAGGACTTGCGTTCATTTGGCCCCTGCTGGCCAGAGGGAACCTGTGTTCTGTCACTCGGCTGTGCAGAATCCCTGCTGGGTTTGGAGCACACAACCAACGGGCCCCATGGTGCAGCTTGCTTCTGTCTGTCAATCACTTCCCACAGAGAAAGGGTGACAGATCTGATGTGTTCCTCTTTTCTGGTTTAGTTTTTGTTTTCAGACAGGGTGATCCCATGCAGCCAAGAGTAAGCTTGAGGTTAAGAGTGCTGGTGTTCCTGGGTGCAAGCCTCCACACCGGCACTGCCCTCCTTTTATTCAGGGGAGGAATGCAGAGTGGTGAAACTGTCTCTGAAGGTCAGAGAGCTGAGCAGTCTTCTTCTCCACACAGGTGAAGTAGCCTCAGACAGGGAAAGAGAATGCGATGCATCTGACCCCAAAAGGGTTCGAATTTAAAGGAGATTGTACTGTGCAACCCAGTCAGCAGGTAGCTGGGGTGGAGAGGGCAGAGCGCGGTGGGATGTGAAGGGGAGAAGCTGGAAAAGGCAAAAAGCTTTATAGTCCATGGGAGGGCTGTGCCTCACCCCACAGCAACGCAGAGCTGAGCAAAGAGTTTGTTTCCTGAAGCCCGTTTCTCCAAGCAGTGGGAATGACTTGGTCAGAAAAGCTCTTTATCCTCCCTCCAACCCTCCCTCCCCCCCCCTCCTCCCCCTCCCTCCCTCCCTCCAACCCTCTGTGTGTGGGGGGGTCCATTTCAGACTTTCTCATAAGGAGATAGACCGGCAAACAGGCATGCACGCGCGCGCGCGCGCGCGCGCGCACACACACACACACACACACACACACACACACACACACACACACACACATCTCCCTTTTCTGGAACCCTTGAATTCTGCCATCTGGAATATTCTCAGCACCAGTCGAGTCCCAGCAACAATATGGTGGTGATTTGTCTCCTGCTAGCTTGTAAACCAGTCAATGCTAATGTCCCAGTGATGTCCAAGATGGAATCCTGGACAGGTGCTGGGCAGTGGCATCAGGAGATGATCATATTTGTTCATTCTCCTGAAGGTCAGAGACCCAGTCATCCTTTAGGCTGCACTTTCAGCAAAGTGAGTTTTAGAATCTCCTGAAATTAGAGATTGCTGGCTATGGTTTGAACAAGAGGCCTGAGCATTAAAAAAAAAAAAAAAAGTGTTCACCATGTCTTTAAACTCCTCTTTTCATAATTTTGGTTTCTTTTATAAGTAAAAGCATATCATATGTACATACATATTACACACAAAACACTTTGAAAATATTCATATAGATGAAAAGAAAAAGAAGTCACATGGCAACACTTGGCTGTGACCTCAGCACTTGGGAATCCCAACACAGGGTCCCAACTTTAAGGTCAAGCCAACCTGGGTCAGTACATAGGGAGACATTGTTTCAAAATGCAAAAATAAAGCAAAATAAAAAGTTTTAGAGCCAGGCACTGGTGGCACATGCCTTTAATCCCAGAACTTGGGAGTCAGAGGCAGGTGGATCTCTGTGAGTTTGAGACCAGCCTGGCCTCCAGAGCAAGTGCCAGGATAGGCTCCAAAGCTACACAGAGAAACCCTGTCTTGAAAAACAAAAAAAAAAAAAATGAAAATAAAAATAATAAAAAATAAAAAAATAAAAAGTTTCAGGCAAAGAATAAAAGTCACCTGTTGCTTGTAAGATAATCTTCCATAAATTATCAGCCATTTTTGCACGATGATTTAGACCTAAAAACTTAAGTGTAACACACATTTCACATTTGTATGAGCCATGTTATATGGGGCATCTATTTACTGGACATTAAAAGCAGCCTGGTTTTTCATTTAGCTCTTCGAGGATCAGGCTACATAAGTTCAGAACCAATTTCCCCTCGGCAGTTTTTCTTAGTAAAACTATGTCTCAGACTTGAGTCCTATAGACCCAATGTCCAGTTAGTCACATTTGATGTCCAAGCTGTCTGGCTCATTGTGTTTTTATGCATTGGCCCTGGGAAACAGAAAGTGGAGTGACCTGAGTCACACATGCTTGGAGCAATAAAGCAGTTACTGTCTGAGGGAATTTATAGATGACTGACATGTAAACAAGGGATAACCTGTGTGTAACTTTCTTCTTCTGAGGAATTGGCTGAAGATTCGGGTACTTTAGGGGATGCCAAATACACGGTCTAATTTAAGTTCTGTTGACTTTTATTAAAATCTCTGTTCTAAATACCTTACCAATGAGAGCTACGCAAAGCCTGCAGCTGCCATCAAAGGCCTCACTTGACAGAGCTGTGGGCCCGGCCTCAGCATCTGCCCTTCACTGGGGATCGGCTTTCAGATGCGTATTCCAACTGGAAGGGAGAGCCATTTCCCACTGTCCGTCCAAACAAAATGAAGTCAGCTTTGACTGTTGCAAAATGTCGATGAATTCTTCAGAGTAAATCAGCCCTGTCAGGGTGACACAGAACCGTCAGCTCTTTC
Source organism: Cricetulus griseus (assembly GCF_003668045.3). Lineage (NCBI taxonomy): Eukaryota > Metazoa > Chordata > Mammalia > Rodentia > Cricetidae > Cricetulus > Cricetulus griseus. The sequence goes on along the minus strand of NC_048602.1, from coordinate 2,025,328 downwards.
TGACATAATATAATATGAAATGATATTGAACAACATGCGTTGGATGCTAAATTGTTAGCGCGTTTTAGCTTTGACAGCAGCAAGTTTATTGCTTTAATCCCAAGGTCTTTTAAAGCTCTTTGACATAAATTGAGGTTGGCTCTTGTGGGGGGCGGGGTGGGGGGGGGTTCCACTTTCCTTTCTCTTCCTTTACCTAAAATTGCTTTGAACAGTTTGTGCTAGCGCGTCACACTTGTTCCGGGTGGCAAAAGAAACAGAAAGGAAGATGTATTCAAATGGGAAGAGGGGGAAAGGCCACTGAAGGCAGGCTAAGCAGCCAGCGTCTCCTTTCGTCCGAATGTCACACACAGCTTTCTTGGGGCATGTTGCATTCTGGTTATAACAAGGTGTGGCTCCACGAACTAAAACAAGGTGGGGCAGAAGTCTTCCACAAGGTGGAGGACAGCCGCAGCCGGGGAAGAAAGGGCTAATCAAAAACAGAACTTGGTGCTGGATCCTGCTTTAGTTGAACGCATTTCCATATATGGCTTCTTGCCTTCCTCCTCCGCCACCTGCCCCCAGCAGACTCTCTCAGAGATCAAAGATGACTTCAATTTAGTAAGCATGGCACACAAGCAAACCCCCTAAGTTACATATTGTAATCGGAGCTCCAGATGGCTGACGGGTTCCGGTCTCACACAACGGGACCGTGGCAGAGGACAATGAGAGTCTCACCTTTCAATCGCCTTCCTGAGGCTGGTGTTTCTTCCAAGGCACCCTGTCTGCCCTGCCCGGTCCTTGGGAGCAGGCACTTCACCGGGGAGGCCAGGCCATCTGGCAAAACATTAGTGTGATCTTCTTGGTTCTGTTGGGCTGGCCGGGTGAGCTACCTTTCCCCTAGCCTGTGAGCTGCAGATCTCTGCACACAACAGGGTGGATTGTGGTAACTCTGCAGCGAATGACAGATCTGACTCCAGCTCTTTCCCCAGAATGAACTCACGAGTTGGCCACTTAAATTCTCTTAGTTCATTTATTCTCTCATTTATGAAACAGGGAAGTTGAATAGGATATTTCCTGTAGGATGAAGAAAGTTCAAAGCCACAACATCAGTGTGTCTGGAGTACCTGTCTTTACAGTTACCCCCTCCCTGCATCTTTGCATCAGCGCTGATAATCACAAAGGTCAGGATTAAGCTGTGTTTTTCATAATGACTTTGTGGGAACGCGTGCATTCACCCAGAATAATTCTACACGAGATGTGATAGACACAAGCATCCAAAACATGTATTGTTAATACGTAATAACAAATATATTTTGCTAACTGAAAATGTAGATTATAAGACTAAGGGCTCTCCATTTCATAAATAATTTCTGATACTAATGTAATGAGACAGAATTTCTGGCTGTTGAGATTGTATTATATACTATATATGACTATACGTGTTCGTACAATATATTATATATAATATGCTCCGATTTCATTCACTGTTCATCTTTCCACCCTCCTCCACTCCCACTGAAACTTTCTTTTACCAACTAAGCTCACTCTTACTTTCCATTCTTTTGTTTTCTTTTTAAGACAGAGTCTCATGGACTGTCCGGAACTTGCTATGTAGATCAGGCTGATCTCGAACTCACAGAGATCCGCCTGTGGCTGCTTCCTGAGTGATGGGATTAAAGGCATCCTGCTTGTCACCCCACACTTCTGACTGTTGTCTCTGGGCGGACGTGTGGTTAAAATATTCAAGAACTATTTTTAGCAAATCTTAAGGAAATGACACCTGGAGTCAGATCTCTATAAATTAGGCATCTTGTTCAGTTGAAATGACTTTCCCCTTTGATGACTACTCCTAACTCCTCAGTTCTTCTCAACTACTGGTCTACTCCCTACTTTCATACACCTGGTTTTAATTTCTCCAGAGTTAGATCATGCAAGATTTTCCTGTCTGTGCCTGGCTTATTTCCCCTGATGACTTCTGGGGTCATTCATGTTGTTACAAATGTCACAGTGTTCATCTTGTTTAGAGACTAAGTAAAACTCCAGTGGGGTGTGTGTGTGTGTGTGTGTGTGTGTGTGTGTGTGTGTGTGTGTATGTGTGTGTGTTCTACATCTCATCCATCCATCCATCCATCCATCCATCTATCCACCCATTATATTTTGCTATGGTAACTACTGTAGTAGACTTGAGAGGTCAAGCATCTCCTCCAGGTCCTGGTTTTATTTCCCTTGAGGGTCAACTAGAAGCCAATTTCTGAGTTGTGTGGTGGTTCTGTTTTTGAGTTTCCTAAGGAACCGCCATACTGTTTTCTGTAATGAACACACCAGTTTCAATTCCTGCTGAGACTATGCAGGGTCCCCTTCTCGATTTTTGATGACGGCCATGCTAACAGACGTGAGGTGCTATTTCAAGCGAGCTCTTTTGTAACTTGTTTTAGATTTGCTTATTTGATATAGATGAGTGTTTTTGCCTGTGTGTTATGCGTGTGTACCACATGTGTGCAGTGGCTTTGCAGGGCAGAGGTGGGTGATGGATCACCTGGAACTGGAGTTTCACATGGTTGTGAATCCTCACATGTTTGCTGGGAATCAAACCCAGGTCCTCTGCAAGAGCAGCCGGTGCTCTTAACCACTGAACCATCTCTCCAGTTCCTTGTTGTGGTTCAGGGTTGCATTTCCCAGATGACTGGTGACACTGAACACCTTCCCATGACCCTGGGAGCCATTTCATGTCTTTCTTTTGAGGGCTGTCTATTCAACGTCTCACTCCATTTTAATTGAGTTGTGCATTCGTTTGCTATGGAGCTCTTTTTGTGTTTTGGGTATTGTCTTCTTACCAGATCTAAGGCTTGCAAACATATTCCCCACTGCAGAGGCCGCCTTCCCTTTGAGGATTTTTTTTTTTTTTTTTTTTTTTTTTTTTTTTTTTTTTTTTTTTTTTTTTGCTGAACAGAAGTTTTTAGTCTGAGGACACCTCGCTTGTCTGGTTTCATTTTTGCCGCCTGTGCCTCAGAACATCTACTCCAAGAGCAACACTGGGGAGCATTTTCTCCAGGGATTGTGATTTTATCTTCCTTTCCTTCTGTTTCTCTGTATTCTCCATATTATGATACTGGGATGTATCAAAATACTTGCATAATAAAAAATTAAAATCAGAGGGAATTTATGCTCCTTGGCTGACATCCTTTGAAGATGGCTGAGATTTCTTCTCGCCTTGAATGCTAATCGCTCGATTCCTTGTCTAATCATCGTTCCTCTTACATGGGTCCAGATGTACACAGGTCTCCAGATGTTGCCTCGCTGGAACACAGACTTGGTTGTAGTTAACACCTGTCTTTCCTGTACCGAGGGAGCTGATCTTCTCTGCCGAGATCTTTAGTTTGGGGGTCATTAATGAAGTGGCTTACACTCTGGGTGAAGGAACCCCCTGGCTCTCTCAGTTTTTCAAACTCTGGGATCATCTCACTTGAGCAGCCTCCTCCTCCTGGGTGGTGGAGTCCAGTTGGGGCAAAGTGAGATGTTATCAAGTAATTGCTAAAGACAAGAGCTTGCTAGAGGGGCTTTACAAGTATGGGTGCTATGATGAAGACTGTCAGAGTCCTCAGCCCTTTCTAATTCTAGAGTCGGGGGTCTTGCTAACACATCTCTCTCCATTTGAAATCTGTTAAGCAAAGCTAGGCTCCAACTTCAATTATTTTACAAATGGTTCAATAGTTTGATAAATTATTCAGGGTTACAGTTCATATCACTTTAACCAAATAAACTGATCTGGGAATGTTAGATGACGCCAGTCAGACCACTGGTGGGCACATAACTCCCCCTTTGTAATTTTACATTTTTTAGAGGGAAAACCATGCCGGTGATTCATACATTAATTATAGCCAAGCAGATGTAAGGGAAATTCAACTCTCCTCTGTGATTCAAGATGAACAGCTCAAAACTCCTCTAGCAGACAGGAGGAGGTTCTCGGAGGGACTGAGAACAACCAAATTCCCAGCCAGGGCAAGCTAACACTGTTACACAGACAGTGTCCTTGGCTGTCCAATTTTTAGAGACTTAGTGTCTTGCTACGAAATCACTCTCTGATTTAAATCTGATATACAATGCTTTGAGGTTCAAGGCCTGACTCTTCCATGTTGTATGTGGACACAGCTACTTCTCCAGGGAATGGAAGGAAATATATGTAAGTAGAAGTCTTCCACTATCTGCAGCAGCAGGAACTGTTTCTAGAAGCCATAGACCTCCTGTTTGAGGAACACAATTGCTTCTCCATCCCCAAGACCACTCTGAAAATTGTCCTGAAGGCATGTCCATCTACTCGTGTCTGCCTCTCATGCCATCAGAAATGGGCAATGAGGAGGTCTCTGATAGACGTATAGAAGCAATGAGTGACCAATCCACAGCCCAGGCTCTGTTCTGTAGCCAGGAAATGCCTACATATCTCTAACATGGAAGCTTCTAAACTGAGCTAGTGAGTGCTTTAGATCAGGAAGACTGCCATATTCTGGAATACTAATTTGGTTACCAAGCCCTCCCCCTCCTCCCTCTAGACCTAATACCGCTAGGGCACAGGCTTCTTTCCATCACAGGCTCATGTGTTTGAACACTTGGTACCCAGGCTTGTGGTTCTTTTGGTCGGACTGTAGAACCTTTGTGGCATGGCGCCTGACTTAAGGAAGTAGGGTGCTGGGATAGACATTTAAGGTTGTACTTGTCTCTGGTCTTGGGCTCATTTCTGTGCTTCTAGTCCACCAACATGTAAGGAACACCACCCCACACTTGCAAAGCAATGTGGCACACCAGCTACCACACCTTTCATACCTGAACTGGGTGCCCACATAAACCTTCCTGTTTTAAGTTGCTTCCATCGTGTGTTTTGTAATAGGAACAAGAAAAATAACACAGTGGTGAAACCCACAGAAAGAGCTGACCTGAACAAGCTGACCTGAACAAATGAGAGCTCTTGGTCCCCAGACTGATAGCTGGGAAACTAGCATGGGACTGATCCAGACCCCAGGAATGTGGGTATCAGTAAGGAGACCTCGGAAATCTATGGGGCCCCTTGTAGATAAGTTCAGTACTTATCCCTAGCATAGGAATGGACTTTGGGAGCCCATTCCACATAGAGGAATACTCCCTGAGCCAAGACACACGAGGGTGGGCCTAGGCCCTATCCCAAAGGATATGATAGACTCTGAAGACCCACCATGGAAGACCTCACTCTCTCTGGGGAGCAAAAATGGTATGGGATAGGTAGGGTGTTAGTGGGGGGCAGGGGAGGAGGGGAAGGAGAGGGAACTGGGATTGACATGTAAAACAATCTTGTTTCTAATTTAAATTAAAACATGGAGTAAACAAAAAAGAAAAATAACACAGTAAACATGTCTACTGCTATGATAGTAAATAGTGAGGCAATTCAAGCTAGTATGGTCATGTGAAACTTTGGAATAGGAAATTTATATTAATTTCAAATAATATATAATGAACACACTTCTGGAATCTGGTTCCCACCTACTATAAAAAGCCCAGAAAACCCTTCCTTAGTATCAGGTATCTCCGGGGAGTCTTTTTAGAAAACATTTTTTTATTTTATTTTTAATATCTTTAACTGTGTATAGGCAGGTGTGGTTGTGTATGGATATGTTCAGGTAAATGCCTGCCTGACATGAGTGTCTGGAACCAATCTTGGGTCCTTTGGGAGAGCAGCACGTGCTCCTAATTGCCGAGTCCTCTCTCCAGCCCTCTCTGGGGGGTATTGTATGAATTTTGCTCCTTCCAACTCCCATCTACGGAGTGATTGGCACGTCTTGGGATTGTCTTCCTTGTGGCTGTTTCTTCCTTAGTAACAACACTGATGCAGACATGAAACATTCCTCTCTTCTTTGAGCTCTAAGCTCGCTATTAATGACAGTTGCATGTAGTAAACCTTCACAAACACGTGGGAAAGACTGTCAAGGTTTCTTCTGTCAACATGACGTAAGCTAGAGACACCTAGACAGAGAGAACCTCGACTGGGGAATTACCTCTGTCAGATTGGCCTTCGGCATGCATATGAAGCATTTTTTGATTAGTGATTGATGTGGGAAGGATGGTTCAGTCGGCTCGCTATGGGTGATGTCACCCCTGGGCACATACGCCTGGGGTGTATGAAAGTCAAGGGGAGCAAGACATGGAGAGCAAGCCACTAAGCAGCATTCCTCCACGGCCTCTGCTTCTGTTCCTGCCTTGATTTTTCTCAGTGATAGACCACAAACTAAATAAACTTTTTTTTCCCCACAAGTTGCTTTTGGTCCTAGTGTTTATCACTGCAAGCAGGGTAGTTTTACGTGTAGCACACAGATTTCTGAATCTCAGGATCGTGACAGAGGACTTTCACAATCCAGACTCACGGCGGTGTGTTCTTAGAAACCATTGCATATCAGAGACAAAATGAATGATGCTCATCCCAGCAGGCAGATGTGGCTGTGGACAGTTGTGGTTTTTAAATAGGAGCCATTCTCCCTTCCTGAAACAGAGAGAAAAATTGCTATCAGTAGTGACACTTAGGATTGTGGTTTCAAACCAGCCGCTTGTCAGGGTCTGGCTCACAGATGTGATTTTTTTTTTTGACTCACAATGGATTTTTTAAAAAATAATAATATGCTCACATTAAATTTAGTGGTCATCACCTCTGAATCATTAGCTCTCCCTAAGCCCTTTAAAAGTCACATTTTCTGGTGACAGTGAAGACATACATCTTTGCATGGCCAGGTCTGGCTGGTGCTGCTTCCTGCCAATGGAACATTCTAATTTCCCATGACTTCGTGAGCTCCAAGGCAGCTCTCCCCCACACATGGCTGATGTTTGCAAGCTCACATTTGCTGCTCAGTCCTGAACAATCCAGAGGAGGCACTGCTTTTTCAAAACTACTCACTTATTTGCATTTTACTTGTATGAGTGCTTGTCTGTGTATATGTGTGCACACAACGCTCATACAGTGCCCACAGAAGCCCGAAGAGGATGCTGGGTCCCCAAGAAGTGAAGTTTCAGGTGTTTGTGAGCCACTATTTGGGTGCTGGAAATTGAACGTAGGCCATCTGAAAGAACAGCAAGTGTTCTTAGCCTCTAAGCCTTGCCCCCACCATTGGGTTTTGAGAGCAACACCGTAGTGAGTGGGAGTTACCCAATTTTTAGGGGCTTTGAGCATCATTCATTTCATTCTGTGAAAATGACAATACTGACCTACAGATTTTTTTTTCCTAAAAAGGCTCACAGAAGTGCCTTGAACTCTTTAGAGGGCACTGATAGTCAAAGTGCTAGATTTCAACTCTTGGAACTTCAAACTCCCTGAAACATCTGTCTTGGCCCCCTTGTCTTTTATGTTTGAAACTGGATACTATTCTAACATCGACTTTTCAGTGCCCCAGAACCGACTCACCGACAGAGTTGACAGTTTTCTCTGATTTGATGCCCAGGCTAAGTTTGATTCTTTGGGAGCAGAAACCAAGCCTTGGGTGTGATTTTTTTTTTTTTTTTTTTTTTGCATTTTAGGGGTCTCCCGTGTTTCTCTCGGCTCATTCGTCTTGTGTCTTGCTAATTGCTGCATTGCAGTTTGCAGGGCAGGTTTCATACACAGGAACTCTGAGGTAGACCCTGCACGTGGAGACAACAGGACACCTGTGGAAGTCAGGGTTAGAGGAGGAGCCCAGAGGGATAGCTTTAGGAGTGTTTCACAGCTGCCGCAGTGTCTCAACTGCCAGTTGCTTTGGGAAAAGTGACTTTTGAGAAGTTTTCAAAGCCAGTTTATTGCTTATTCACCCACAGACCAAGATGGCCATGATTCAGTTTCCTCCACAGTAGAGCTGAGGTGACTACTCAGTTGCCTTCTAGGGAATGCCAAAGTGATGTCCCATTGGAGAGGCTAAGCATCTCCTCCTACTACAGAATCCAGGAAGGACTTGCAAAAATCCTTGATTGGTAGCTGCTACTCAAGAATGACACTTCTGGGCCTCTGCCATTTAAGACAGATGTTCCTTCCACCCAGTGCTTGTGAGTGGGCTTGGATTTGGGTTGCTTTCCAAGCTTCTGCACAAATGTCCTAAATTCTGATGAAGGTACATAATTTCAACCCCCATCCAAACTGGTGACTTATTCTTAAGCTTGCTTGCTAGAGCACACCATTCTGGGGGCAGAATACCCACATTCCTGGCAGAAGCATGTGGGTTCTCTCTTAGAGACTCACCACACCTTGCAAGGTGTCACACAGAGCAGCCAAAGCCAGGCTTCAAACCCTGAGTCATTGCCCACAGAAAGTGTCTAGTCTCTCGGCTAAGCTTCTTGCAGTTTCTCTTTGATTTCCCTGAGTCTTTTCTAGCCATTGATAAGAAGAAGGCCTGCCCCGAATTACAATGTTGTCCACTCCAGGCTTCTACAGTGGCTTTACTCTGGCCTTACTCTGAGTTCACAGCCCAACCCCTAACACCACGCCTCGCATCCACCCAACCCACTCTCTGCCATCTTAGATGTTCACCACGATTCTCTTTCTTCACGCTTCCTGGTTTCCAGATGGCCAAGGCTTTAAGCTAAGAGCCCAACTCCAAATGGCTGGTGAGGTGAGAACAGGCTGACTAGCTTCTTGGAAGCCCAACCCATCACAATCGGGACCTGCATTCATCCGGATACGCGAGTTTCCTAGACAGACATTAATAGAAATGCTGTTTTTTCCCCCTGTGCTTTGTTTTATGTATCATCATCAATACCTTCACTGCAAAGCTTGGGACCTTAGGTTTTGGGGTTGCGTGAGCTGACATGAGGTAAATTCTAATTTTAAATCAAAAGATATAATAACTAGAAAAGCCACAGAAGAAAATCTGGGTGTATTTTAGCCTACCTCACGAACTATATATATATATATATATATATATATATATATATATATATATTCCTTATCTTTTGAGATAGGGTCTTATTATGTAGTCTTAGATGATATGGAGCTCACTATGCAAGCCAGGTTAGCCTCAAACTCACAGAGATTTGCATACATCTGCCTCCCAAATGCTGTGATTAAAGGCATGTGCCACCAAATTCTGCTCTTATGGGCTTCTTTGCAATTTCTATTTATTTGTTTGTATTTTATATACATGTGTATCTGCACATAAACACACACACACACACACACACACACACACACACACACACACACGTCATATACATACAGTGCCCATTGAGGAGAGAAGATGGTATCAGAGACCCTGGAGCTGGAGTTACAGATGCTTGTGAACTAACTGGTGTGGGTACTGGAAACTGAATCCACTGAGCCATGTCTCTAAGTCCCTCACAAACTTCAAGAACCATCTTTTATCTTCTATAGATCAGACATTTTTACAAAGAGGAATTGTGGTTCCCTCCTTATTTGCATGAATTATATACCCCCAATGGAACTTGAAACTGTAAACAGCACAGAACTAGACGCAATGCTTTTCGTAGACTTACCTAGCATGACGTTCTACCAGGCCTGCCAAGAAATCAACAATAAGGGACAATAATGAAATAATTATAGCAGTTCACTGTGGTTTTAAAAGTTTGTAATTGTGATCTCTCTCCTTCCAACCTTGGCACATATTGTCAGATCTCGGGACTTTCCTCTGGTGTATTTGATTGGGGAGAAGATAATTGTACACTTTGGGGGTCAACCGTCACAATTACATAAAATCAGAGGGACTTGTTCATGAGTTCTCGTTATGCTTTGAATATGAAGCCTCCCCACAGGCTCATGTGTTGACCATTCCTCCCAAGGTGGCACAGTTGTGTTGGAACATCAGAGTGTGTCTTAGATGGAGACGGAGGTCACTGAGGGAATGAATGGCTTTGAAGGTTATCACTGCCATCTCCAGGCCCTTCCCCTCTCTCTGCTTCCTGTCTACCTTGAGATGAAGAATCTTCCGTCTCATGGTCTCACCACTGTGATGTTCCACCCTGGGCACGGAGCCAAGTAACCATGAACAGAGCTCTTTGGAACCACAAGAAATCAGATGCTTTCTCTTTTTAAGTTGTTCGTGTGGGCATTTTGACACAGGAACAAGAAAGGTAAGTACGGGTCAGTTATACCACAAGAGTCATTTTGACGGCTACCAAGTGACTACCAGAAGGGTAGTGCATACAGTCTGTATACTTTGGATAAAGCTCTCTTCAAGGACAGTAGGATACTGTGGTATTTCATCACAGCACTCAGAATGCTGAGGGTATGAAATACAGTGAAATCATACTGTTAGTTTTGTTGTTGTTTTAGAATTTTCCATTTAATACTTACAGGCTATGGCTGACCTTATGGAGCTGAAACTATGGAAAATGAAACCACGGCCAAGAGGAATAATGCTTTCTCCATGTGAAGAACACAGGCTTGGGCTCTCTTCCCAGGTCTGCTCCCGTTCTCATCCTCTCAGATAACGTGAGCAGTAGAGGATGAGTGGCCTGGACATCTTTCTCTGAATCCTTCATTCCTTGTGCTCAGGATGGCAGGAGGAAGTCAGAGGGTGGGAGAGAGGAATGGGAGATATTTCCCTTCTTAGTTCCTGTGTCCTCCCATCTTGATCACCCCACCGACTTTGTAAGGTGGGCAGTAGGCAAACAGGGTCTCCTTCCTCGAATTTCACTTTTATTCTATGACATGGAGTATGTCACTTCTTGTGAGAGCATATCCCTTTTCCTTTAATTTTTTATTGCTTCAAAAATCTGCACATGCATATAATATACTTTGATTAAAAAAATCCATCCCTATTCTCTCTCCAATTTCTTTCCCTATGCCCCGCATGACTTTTCTGTCACAAATTTATGTGCTCTATATTTTAAACACACTGAGTTCCTGGGTGTAGGAAAACATGGGTTACCTCCTTCTAAGCTGTTGGTCGGTGGAATCCCATTACAGAATATTGCCATAGTTCTTGGCCACCCTCCAGAACTTGATGGTGAGACCATGTTGCTGAAGATGCCACATACCTGAGTGTGTGGAGGACATGGAGAAACCAAACTGGTACTCCAGCTCAGAAACTCTATCTCTACTGGCTAGCTTTCATGGTTCTGCAAAGTTCTGTGTACACCGCCGGGGGTGGGGGGAAGAAAAGTGACCAGCAGTACTAACCAGCTGTCAACTCTGCAAGCTGCATTAATAACTGACCTTGAAAGACATACTGACATCTGCAATAGTGGCACAGATGTTATGGTAGTAAACAACCACTTTCTGATTAGAAACTGACCACATTTGACATATTTGACATGTTGCTTTGGATGAGCAAGAAGTCAACCCTATTTACCCCTCCTGAGTGACTACCTCGACTCGGCTTGCTTTTCTCTGAAAGAATTTGCTCAAAGCAGAGTCTTGCTCTTGCGTGATGAGGGGTTGACACAGCTGCCCTGTATAAGAGTCTGCCTGTGTTATTTATTCATTCGTTATATCCCCATATCCTGTGCCCATCAACAACCATTTTGATATGTTAACACATACTTGAGTTTTTTGTTCCACTGGGTTCTTGCAAATATGTATATACTCTTGATTTGTATGCATGAAACTTAATTTTATGGAAATGCTATTGGTTGAGACAGCATCGTCTTGTTTGAATTTTTTCTCACTTGGCACTCTTTCGGGAACCCATGCATGTTGGTATGGGCATCTCTAGTCTGTCTCTTCCGGTTGATCCATTGGGGGAGGTGTCTGTGCCTTGCCTTCACCATATTTCATTTGTCCATTTACCCGCTGGTGGGTAACTCAGCAGCTTCCACTCCTCAACCTGGGCATAGCACAACAAACCTCAGTGAGAATGTCTACCTCTAGATGAGTATAAAAATTCAGGGGCACATACCCTATAGCAGATGCCTATATGAAAGCTGACCAGGCTACACAGTTATTCTGCTGAGTTGCTGTAGTGGCCACATGCCCATAACAGTGAGTTATCATATCACATTCTTTCCAGCATTTGGCATTATCCTGTTTTCTCATTCACCTCATTATCATGTTAATTTGTATTTCTGTTTCTTATTTTAAGCATCTCATCATTGTGCTTGTTAGTTTTAGAATGATCTCGTCTATATCTTGCTAATAATGCTCTTGACCATTTCTTTTTTCTCCATTGGATTGACATTTCCTCCTTGTGGTTATGCAGAAATTCCTTTTACATTCCGGAAACAGTAGGGGCTTGTTTTAAGTATTGCAAATATTTTCTCTTGTTCCATCTAATAATTTTGTTTATTGTCTTTTGAACAAGAATCTTTTAGTTCAATATATGGAAATGAATCCCCTTTTGATGCCTTATGGTACTTGTCTCTGAAGTTTATTTAAAAGACTATGGCCAATGTTCTGATATAACACAAAGGGTCTTGTAAGCATAGAGAGGGATGGATATATCAGAAATTATCTACAAATGATATGATTGTACATACAGGATAACCAATTAACTCAACATAATAATTGAGCTAGCGAGAGACCTCATTGATATTTCTGGATGTCAAATCAACATTAAAATATCCACAGCACTTCTCCATCCCAGCAATAACCTGTAGGGAGAGACACTGATTATAGGTACTGCTGAACACACCCAGGTGGGCATGGTTACAGGTACGTAAAGGTTAGGATAAAGGTTGAGGAGGAGCCAGGCGCTCTCTCTCTCTCTCTCTCTCTCTCTCTCTCTCTCTCTCTCTCTCTCTCTCGGGGTTCAGCCAGCTTTGGGAAGCATCTTCTCAGAGTGCCAAATCTCGTCACTGTTTCCTCGTGTGAGTATATATATTTCCCTATTAATAACCAGTTAATAACCTATCTTGGGTTCCATTTGTGTTCCTCTTTAATAACCAACTCAAAAATAAACCATAAAGATGTGTTTGTCTGTCCAGGCAATGCATTTTGCCTTTTCTATTTTATTTATGCAAGAGAATCGGCCTTCTACCATGGAACATTTCACAAACATATAGCATCTGTTATGATCTGGATACAAAGTGTACCCCTAAAGGGTTCATCTAATATTTGAGGAGTGACTTAGTTTGTTTTCTATTGTTGTGATAAAAAAAAACTCACCAAATATAGCTTGGGGATCTTACTTCATCTTATAGCTTATAGTCCATCATGAAGGGAGTCAGAGCAGGAACTCAAGGTAGTAACTAAAGCAGAGGCCATGGAAGAATGCTGCTCCTGGCTTGCTCCCCATGGCTTTCTCTGCTTGATTTTTGCAATCCTGTATCACCTGCCCATATGTGGCACTACTTAGAGTCATTAGTGAAGAAAATGCCCCCCCCCATGACTTGGCAAACTGATGGAGGAATGTTCACAATTTAGAATCCATGCTAACCAGCACAAGAAGATTCTGAGAACTCTAGGAGGTGTGGACTAGTTGGAGAAAGTAAGTCACTGAGAACATATCCTTGGGATAATCTTTTTCTGGAGTTCTCTCTCTCTCTCTCTCTCTCTCTCTCTCTCTCTCTCTCTCTCTCTCTCCCCAACCCTCCCCAATATCCACCTTCATGCTTCATACCTGTCTATACTGAAGTGACTGAAGAGAAGTAGTTCCTTGCCCTCACAGTCTTAGAACTATGATCCATGGACTGAATCTTGTGAGACCGTGAGCCCAAACAAATTTTCTTTATTGAGGTTCTGATCTGGCATGTTGTCATAGTAACAGGAAATGTCTACAACAGCATTCTATCAGAAAATGACTGTAGAAAAGAGAAGGGACCAGAGACAGGGTGACCCCACAGGATGGAAGGCCGTGAAGGTGAGGAGTCTTCAAGGCATCTAGGGTTACAGATTGATTCCCAGGCACACAGCAGGCTTGAAGTGAAGACAGTGCATATGATATGCTTTGCTTTCTCACTTAACGGGTCTTCAGTACTTACTGACAAATTGATGTAGCACATTTACCAAGGTCCTTGAGACCATTTGTCTAGAACTTCCCGTGAAGACCCACGGGAAAGCCTTCTGAATACAGAATTGATTTGGGGAGATGAACAGGGAAGTGATGTAAGATGTTTAGCACTCTCGTAAATAGGATTCAAAGGTGATTTAGGGGACAAATATTTTTATCCTAAAGACTCCCAGAGTGCCTCCATTCAGGACATAGCAATTATTGCGCTAAAATATATATAGTGTAAAATATACTACTTAGGTCAATTTCGAGAATACACTTCAGTGGCATGATTATCACCCACCCATCTCTAGAACCTTCCATCATCGCAGACTGAATTTTTTTTACTCACTGGAGAGTGACTCCTCATTTTCTTCAAGACCCTTCAGTAGTCAGCATTCTTTTGTGTCTTTGGGGAGGCTGTTTCACTCTGCATCTCAGGCTGACTTCATGCTCACAATCCCCTACCTCAGCTTGTCAAGTAAAGAGATGACAGGCAAGTGCCTGGTGTCGTTCTATTTCCTGTCTCTATGAATTCAAACACTCTTAGCAGCTTGTATTAGTGGCATCATACTGCATTTATGCTTTTCCTTATGGCCTATTTGACTTGCTGTCAAGCCTCGTTCATGTTCTAGTATGTGTCAGGGCATGTTCTTTAAAGAATGTATTCCATTGTATGTATGAACTACATTTGATTTGCCCACTGGTGGACATTTAGGACACACACAGACACACAGACACACAGATACACAGACACACACACACACACACACACACACACACACACACACACACACCACTCAAGCCAAACTTATTGCACATATAAACATAAAATCTGGTCCAGTAACGGGCATATGTCACTATCGTCTCTGGATTTTTAGGGTCTATGTAGAAACATGCGTGCCAGCCAAGGCATCTGGTCTCATCTGATAAATAAGGGTGCCTACAAGATTCTCCAAACAAGGAGCTAACTCTTTTCTCTCTAGGATGGAGGCATGACAGGAATGGGGTCCTGCTGTAAAATGAGTACCTCATCAGGCAGGCCCTTGCTGGTTGATGTTTTAGGCTGGGATAACATCGGTACAAAGATGACCAGGGACTACTAAGTGGTGAGCAGTGGCTGAAGCATGGGTTTTATGTTCATAGTAGTTTGTGTGTAGATTGTTGTGATCCCAGCAGGCTATTCCCTGGTGGAAAGAGATAAGTAATCAAGCTAGGAAAACAGTCTAAGGACAACATTTAAGTGGCTATTTTTGAGATCACAGGAAATTGCTTAAAACCTGAAATAAATATATATTCTTTTCTTACACACGAAGACGCTTAACACACATTTTTACATGCACATGGTTTTGTGACAATGATACCTATGCATACCTGTGTACATAGGCTCCACCGTTGCTTATGGTTCCTGTACCTTCCTGGTGCTATATTCATGGATACACAAGAGTCTATTCAATCAGTCCCTGTAGGGGGATGTTTGACTGGTTTACCAATCTGGTTCTCACCAGCAACTAATGAACACCCTTGCAGAGACATCACTTCACGTGAGTAGACCTGGAGGGTAAATTCCCCACTGTGTAATTGACAGGTCAAAGGGTATATGCATATGTAATTTTGATAGATGGTGCTGACTTGCACTCCTAGAGAGTTACACCAACTCGTAGTCCCCATCAGCAAGTCTACGAGGTCTATTTCTGCAGTGCCTCAAGGTGTCATCAAACTTTTGGGTGTTTTCTATTTCGGTGGGTGAAAATGGCATCGTAAGATAGCTGTAGTTTGGGGATTTCTCATCACAGCCAACTTGGGTTCTTATATTACCTATCTGGACTTCCTTGCCAACGTCTCCACTTTTAACTTGCTCTTGACTTTTTTGAAAAACATCTTCACTGATCTGTTTTATTGTTTTGAGCCTTTTAAAAAAATCAAGTATTGCTGGATGTTAGCAACCGCTTTTTGTCTTATTTCTGAGATAATAAGATGATTCTTCTTAAACCCGGTTGTTTATATTTATTGGAATTTTGTGTAATTTCGCCAAGTTTGAATTTCTGGAATAAAACCTTATTTTTATGGTTCATCATTTTTAATGGTTTGATGCACACAGTTGCTAATATTTCATATTGACTTTTACACCAACATGCATAACACCATTAAGCTTCAGTTTTGTTTTTTTAATACTTGTGTCCAATTTCTGCCAGCTTGTGCATAATATTATATCTGCCTCAATGAAAGATTTTGCAACTGCTCCTTTTTCTCCCCCAGTGCCTTAGACAATATTATTGAGTCAGGTGAAGTCATGAAAACCGTGACACCCTGGTGTTGGACTTGCGGTGTACCTGTTATTAGGGTTTTATAACTCCCATAAAGAAATCCCTTGTGGCTTTCCACTTCCTAATTTACTTGTTTTTCTTTAAGCTTGTGCTGGGGACAGAGCCAAGGGCCTTCCATGCCCATGCTAGGCATGCAGCACGCCCCTATGCTACGCACGCCACGCCCCTATGCTAGGCATGCCACGCCCCTATGCTAGGCATGCATCCCGCCCCTAGGATAGGCATGCAGCACGGCCCTATGCTACGCACGCCATGCCCTTATGCATGCATGCCACGCCCCTATGCTAGGCATGCCACGCCCCTATGCTAGGCATGCCACGCCCCTAGGATAGGCATGCAGAACGCCCCTATGCTAGGCATGCAGAACGCCCCTATGCTACCCATGCCACGCCCCTATGCTAGGCATGCAGAACGCCCCTATGCTATGCATGCCACGCCCCTATGCTATGCATGTCACGCCCCTATGCTACGCATGTCACGCCCCTATGCTAGGCATGCAGAACGCCCCTATGCTAGGCATGCAGAACGCCCCTATGCTATGCATGTCACGCCCCTATGCTAGGCATGCAGAACGCCCCTATGCTAGGCATGCCACGTCCCTATGCTACGCATGCCACGCCCCTATGCTAGGCATGCAGCCCATTCCTACTCCAGAGATCAGATCAAGTTGATCTGTGTCTCCTTCTACCCCAACTGACTCTCGCTCACTCTCGTTTAATTTCTAACATTTTGAGCTAAGATGCCTGACTCATCTCTATTCGTCCACTTTTTGTATGAGCATAAATCTTACCTTTTTTTGAGTGTACGGCTTTTTCTGCTTTTTAACTAAGTCTTTTCTGATTGACAGGCTCACTATTGTTTTATTGAAATTTCTTATGATTTAGATTGTTTTCTCCATCAACATAGTAGTATGCACAGAAACATTTAAAAATTTTCAGCTAGGAGAGGCCTTTTGTTTTTTTATTTTATTTACTTATGTTTTCATTATATTATAATCAAAATAGTCTAGTTCTTAAAACAATTAAAGAAGAAGAGGCCGTGAATATGAAAGAGAGAGCAAGAGGAAAGTACATGGGACGTTTTAGAGAGAGGAAGGGGAAGGGGGAAATGATATAATTATAATCTCAAAAATATTTTCAATTATTGGCATTCCTTTTGTGTCTTTTTAAGCTTTTTAAGATTCTTTGACAATTTCATCCATAGATACAAAATAATTTGATCTTATTGACTCTCAACTCCAACTCTCCAGACCCCTTTGTTTTAAAACAATGCATGGAGGTTACTTAGTGCCTTTGAAAAAAAGGTATTGGGGTTTCTTTGTAACCTACAATGTGATCCATGTTTTAAATAAATGTTTTATGGACATTTATGAGAAAAATATATGATATTTTGCCAGGGTATATAATCTGTGTGTCTCAGTGCAGTCTGGCCTGTTTAGTTGTGTGACCCAAACATGATAGGCTTCATCTTCCTGTCCCGTTGGTGTGAGCTGTGGCTGTCTCCTGTTTCTGTTTGTCTGCTCCTCCTGCTCCCCCTGCTCCTCCTCCTCCTGCCCCTCCTCCTCTTGCTCCTGCTCTTTCTCCTGCTCCTCCTCCTGCTCCTCCTGCTCCCCCTGCTCCTCCTCCTGCTGCTGCTCTTCCGTTATTGATGCTGAGTCAGTGGTGAGCGGGACTCAGAATTCTCACAGCATCCCCACAGTCTTACACAGTAGAGGACATCCTCCTGGCTAAGTGTGTAGGAACACAGCTGCAATTCCAGGACATGGAAGGTTGGAGCAGAAGGATTGGGGGTTCAGGGCCGTCCTGGGATACCGAAGGCCAGTGGTTTATCATTGTCCTCATACAGTGAAAGGCTAACCATCCCCCCCTTAAAAACTCTGATCTCACTGAGCCCGTCTGCTTTTCCAGGCCTGAAGGATCAACGGCAGCCTGGGGAGGGCTCTGTTTACAGTTACACAGAGTTCAAGGCAGAAGTTCAGTGTAGACGCCTGACCTACATAATTAAGCCCAGTGTAGACACCGCGGCTACATGATTGGATTGATAGATAGATCTGGGGAGGTGTGGTGGCAATCCAGGCTTCTGTCTCCTACAAATTTAAGAGTGAGGTTGTGATCTGGTTCGTCATGTTAGGTTCTAAGGACATCCACTTCCAAGCCTTCAGAGTTCCAGGTAAGTTTGGAGCTCAAGGATTGAGGTAAGAAACAAGGGTAGAGATCACTGTGATTGCTTGCTTTCTCCTCTGTTCATGAGAGCCTGCTACGGACCAGGTAGTATACTAAATTGAGAATCCTGGTGATTGTTTTACTTTTTATTAGTATCAAATCCATGTACAATGACTGAGGAACTTGGGTTGAATAAGCAGCTACTCCACGCTCCTGCTGGGGAACGAGCTCTCCACCACTGTGCTGTAACCTAGTAACTGCATTCCCAAAGGGCCGCGTGGAACTTTAAGCTGTAGTTCTGCCAGATCCCGCACCATCCCAGAGAGAATGCATGACCCTTGTCTCTAGTTATTATCCAGTCATGTACCCAGAGAAACCACATCCATAAGGCTAAGCAACTCCTATACCAATAGATTATGGGAGTGAATTCCTACAACAGTATACAAACATTAGGTCAAATAAAATGGCCTCAGAGGAGCAAAGGTGGCAGAATTTACTTGAGAAGTCAAGTCTTTGTGACATTAAGCTCCAGCTGTCCCTTCTCTAGGCCTTCCTGTGTCTACAGCATCTTTGCTACATTGAATTGGTGCCTGGTCATAATTTGAAGAAAGGGAAGACTGTCCAATGGAATTTCCCAAGTGTTCTTGGGTAAACTGGGTTATCAGGAGCAAGGCATGTTTCAGTGTCTCCTCTGAGACCCCAGGCATCATTGGTACCCTCTGGGTCACCTTGGCCAATTTTTGAATGGCGATGAAGATCAGTACAGTTGTAGCAAAATAAATGGGCAATTTAGAGATGTGCCTTCAAACAGTGTCTCCTCCTCCTCTTCCTTTTTATAAAGGAAATAGCAAGTGGCTTGAAGCTGATCTACAAGGAAATGTGAGCACTGAAAGGAGATGTGCCCAATGAAGACGGCACTTATCTTTGAGGTACACCGTCTCTGTGATGTCCCCAGTGACACCAGGTAGACTGGGAAGAGACGGATGCTATGGAACAGGTAACAATCCATTGATTTGCAGAAACTGTACCCTTTCACTGCGTGTGCGTATGGTGTGTGCATGTGTGAAAAATTGGCCAGAGGAGAGGAACACGAGAACACTTTTAGATTCACATCACCCCAACATGCGGGAAGTGTTGCTATAGACGATTCCACACTCTGTCTCCTAATTACGCCTCTTAATATTTCATTTCCACACAAGAAGGGGCAAGCCATTGCCATGTCTACCGCGCGCCTGGTTTGGGGATGGGAGAATTATACTAGATGGTGTGATTAAACGAGTTAGAGATGGAAACAGCTGAGAGTGGGGTCTGAAATGTGTGAGAATAAGTTTTCCGGCACTGTGTTGCTGCCTTTACTTTCACAAACAAAATAATATCGCAGGGCTAAGGTTCCGATAGATGCAGGGTTACGGGGGTGGGGGCGTCCATCCAGCTTGTGAACCGGACTGGATTGAGCGATGCCTGGGGGTTTAGTAAAGCATGGCTCCTGGCGTGTTTATAAAGCCAGTTCTAGATCTGACTGACACGTGGGACAGCAAGTGGGATGGGACGCCCTGCCTGGCTCCAGGCACCACCGCCAAATAGGCTGTAATACAACTTGAAGGAGAAGGAAGCCACAGTGCCCCCTAGTGAATGTGTCTGCCTTTGCCCCTGTGGACTCCAGCTTCGTCAGCCTTTCAATGAAGACTCACACCAAGAACCCTCCAGAGAACTTCTAGGCCCTTAGCAGCAGGCTGGGGTATATCATTGAACACCTCCATTCTGTAGCTTTCAGGGTCTTAGCCCGAGCAGCTTTTGGGGTCCCTGTCCTCTGTGCACAAACACATTAGAGTCCTGAACCTCTGATCTTGGAAGGCATTCTAATAAATCCCCTCTTTTCATGGCAGACATGCACCTCCCCAACACACCCATTCCACACAGCTCACCCGGTCTTCAAAGGCAAGTCCTTTGCGCTCTCTCTCTCTCTCTCTCTCCCTCTCTCTCTCTCTCTCTCTCTCTCTCTCTCTCTCTCTCTCTCTCTCATGAATTCCAAAAGACCGCTTGTAAAAGAGTCAGAATATGAACACCCCAGTATTTGGCCTTGAAAGTGCTTTGGCCTCCATCTAATTTCCCACTTTTTCCTTTGCTTTAAAAAAATGTCATGAGACCGGCTGCCAAGTAAGAATTAGCATCTCACCTTGGTCCTTCTCTGTGACTTTTGGGCGGCCACACAACAGCGATGTCTATGGAGATGTTCCTTTCAAGGGTTACTAGCTACAGACTCTGTGTATGTTCAGGGGCAACTGCCTTCTCATCTCCATTTAGTTCATCCTTGAACAAATGAACGGACTATCCACACGGAGACTACATCAGCATCTGCCTCCATTAATGTAAATGTCACCGTTACA
Organism: Cricetulus griseus; assembly: GCF_003668045.3. Lineage (NCBI taxonomy): Eukaryota > Metazoa > Chordata > Mammalia > Rodentia > Cricetidae > Cricetulus > Cricetulus griseus. The sequence continues at coordinate 2,004,614 of NC_048602.1, read as the reverse complement.
AGCAGGAGTAGCTGGGATGAGGAGCTGAACCAAAGCCAAATAGAATCAGTTAATTTGTTTCCTCAGCTGTCTCCCGATGTTTGCAACTAGAAGGAAGGACTGAAAACGTATCTGTCAAGGTGTTTTTGATAGAATGGACCAGAGAAAACAACTCAAACTAGCTAAAAAGAAAAATACTACAGCACTGAGACACTTAACTGGAAAGTCCAAACCTTAAGTCAGTAAGGACAGACCCAGCATCTTAATGAATTTGTCTCAGGATGGGATGCTGTTTACTTCCCGTTGTTGTGTAGCAAATTACCTAAAATACCCATGGCTCACAATACTAACACCCTCCTGTTATCTCTCATCTATTGTGGGTTAGGAATTTGGGGAAAATTAACTAAAGAATTACAGCTCAGAGTCTTCCAGGAAGGATTTCAGATGGGGCCTGGGGAAATGGAGCCATCCACAAATGTTGGCCTTACAAACTCAAGAATGTGAGTTTGATCTTCAGAGCTCATGTTTTATTTTTTTAAAGCTGGCTATGATGATCCTCACTTAAAATCATAGCCCCAGACATGTGGAGAATTACAGCTCTCTGGGCCTCACTGGCCAGCCAGCTTAGCCTACTCAGGGAGCTCCAGGCCAGTGAGAAATTCTGTCTCCAAAAAGCAAGGTGGACAGCTCCTGAGGAGTAACACCTGAAAGTCCTCTGGCTTCTAGACACACACACACACACACACACACACACACACACACAGAGAGAGAGAGAGAGACAGAGAGAGAGAGAGAGAGAGAGAGAGAGAGAGAGAGAGAGAGAGAGAGAGAGACGCAAAAGCACGGTGCATGCACTCACACACATGAAGTCATCTGGATGCTTGACCGAACCTGGAGAATTTGCCTCAGCAATGATGTCATTCACACAGCAGGTAGATTGGTCCCCCAGCAGCTGGGCAGCTTCATTCTCCTTGGGCTTTGTCTAAAGATAGCAGTTAGCTTTCCCCAGAGCAAAGAATGCAACATTAAAAGGGAGCCAGGCCCCTTCCAGGTCTTATGATCAAGGCTGAGAGGTTAGAGTGCATGACTTTTAGCATTTCCAGAAACAGGTTATGCAGGCCACCACATTTAAGAAGACAGGAGCAAGGCACCCGCTCTGGAAGGAACCATGACAAAGCACAACAGATGTACACAGAAACCACCAACACTCAACCCTCCACAGTTCAGGTTCCATCATGCCCCCATGGCACCTTTTAGGTCCATGCCTCACAGAAAAGAGCATGTGCCTCCCCTGTAAGACTGGACAACCACAAACCACATTCTCATGGCCAAGTGGGCATGATAACTCCAGTAGTCTTAGGTCTGAGTCACATACTCTCCAATCAAAATGGAGACAGCATCCATTGGATTTCTTAGAAGCAGAAAGGCCACATGGGGAAACGATGTATGTAATTCCATTTCTGCTATGTAGAGAACGGGGTGAGAATCTGGGGTGACCCAAATCCACCTTTGTTCTTGTGCCTGTCTATGTTCATGCATATCTGTTTTATGTGCACATTCATGCTTTTGTATGCCTAGCTACATGTGGGCACAGGTATTGCCTAAAAGTGTGTTGTATTGATTAGTTTGCCAGGTAGCTGTGTGACATAGTTCTAAGTTATGGATGCGTGATCTACAAATTCCAGAAATGGCCAACTGCATGTTTTTATTACACAGGGCACACTTTGACAGGAAGAAATGATCTCAGCTATTGTAGAGGAGATGTGTGGCCCCTGAGAAACACAAGACAAAGGACTTGACAGACAACACACACACACACACACACACACACACACACACACACACACACACACACACAATTCCTTGGCCCAAGGAACAGAAACTTCCTTTCTGCCAATGTCTCCCAATCTCCATGACTGTGTGTCCCTGTCCTGTGAAATTCAGGAGCCTTAAAAGAACCACTCACATTTGCTTTGTTCATTTTCAAATCTGCTTTAGAACAGTCTCACTACACACTGGCTCAGTAGCTATAGATCTGATGTTAACGAGGGAACAAATCTACTATCTTTCATTCGATGGCTGGATCATTGAATGTGTCTCTTATACTCACTGATATGACGTGGGGCCAGGCAGGAGGAGACTTAAAAGAGTTGTAGGCACAGGGTTCTCCAGTCAGAGGAGGAAGGGGTGTGATAAAAGTGTTCTGGACCTCAGTGTCTAAATCAGGGGGGCAGGAAACATAGCTTGGATTTCATTTCCTGAGGTTTAGTCAAATCCTTAAAGCCAGTCATCAACTTTACAGGTTGTTAAGGTACCTTTGGCTAAGGTGGGTGGGTGGGGTCTTTACAGGTCTTCCCATTACACATCGAGGAAATTCCTTCAGAAGTCTGATTGGCTCTTGTCTCCACAGTTGGGCCAATTCTAGGGGACTGACTACTTTTCTGGGGCCAAATTTCTAGGGTATCAGAGTACTAGGTCCACTAAGGAACCTATTAGCATCTAACTTACTCTTCTCTTTCCCTCCTTTCTCCTCTGTAGCATTTAATGTAGCCACTGGGGCAAGATGAAAGCATTAGAATGACTCATCATGTGTTCTTCAAATTGATTGATAATGCCTGAGACTCAGTTGTCACTTCTATAGACTTGGACTTTTGAGACCCGAATGCCATAACAGACTTAATTTCTCTGTCAGCCTCATCTTTTACAGAGGTGATGTCACTTTGTTAACCAACTGGAGGGTCCAAAGGATCCCATGAAATGCTGCAAAACAAAAGCAGTATGATATCGTCCAAAGGCGTAACAGGTTTCCCAGGACCTGGGAGTGAGGAGGATGGAGACTCATTGTCTAAGAGGCACCAAAGTTCAGTTCTACAGAATGAAGAGTTCTTGGTGGTGGGTGCCCAACCACACAAATGCACTCACCCTGTTTTTGAGCTATGTGTTTAAAACTTAAGAAGGTAGAATTTGTGTTCAATGTCTTTTCCCACATTAGAAATGGAATTTATCCCCCACTAGCAGCTGCAACAACGCCAGCGACATCATTTATTTTTGAGCATCTACAGGAGACAGATCTTGGGCGAAACAACATCTCAGTCTATCTGCAATCCCGTGGTATCTGCAATGCTATGGCACTGTTTCTGTCCTCCCTTGATAGATGAGGGTATTGAAGCCATTGTCTAGATATTATCTTCCCCAGTGTCTCAGTCAGGATCTGAGTCCAAGTCCAAGTGACTTCAAAACTAAGAGTCTTTGACTGAACCCCACATAAATAATTTACCAATGGAGAGGATATTCTCTGTTCTTCTGTAGAACTCAGGCTTATCTAGGCTCTAGGACATCCATATATTTACCAGAAAGCAGGATGTTCCACCTGTACTTGCCAGCGTAATTGTTATTTAGTGAAATTTTGAAAGTCCTTGTTTAATATAAGGGTGGAGGATATTGAGTCTAAGAAGACTAGATACTTTGCTTTGGGGAGACTCTTAGGCATGGGAAGGGAATATACACCCAGGGCCATATCACACAGATCTTGGGGAGCAGTATGCACACACTCTGCTTCCTGAGCAACTTTTCCACCCATCTGAAACTCCAGGCCGCACTTTCAGACATTACAGGTGATGGAGTTTACATGAGGAAGATGAGGTTTGGAGTTGCATAGTGATGCTTGACTGTATGTTGCTTGCCTGTTATCTTAGCACTTGGGCAAAGAGGCTGGAGGATCCCTCAGTTTGAGCTGGCTTAGGCTACATCCTGGGACACTGTTGGAATAGAAAGAAGGTCAGGAGAGGAAAAGAAAAAGAGTTTGTGAAGCATCAGCAAAACGACGACCCATCATCCAGAAGGTGGACATGCCCGGGTCGTTAAAAGATGGACAGATAAAGAAACACTTGTCTGACTTAGGTTAACATTAAAAACCACAAGCTTTTGGAAGAAACCAGTTTACTTATAAGATCACCCCATGTCCTAGGCTGTCTTAAAATTACTGAAGGCTGCAAACCTCTGATCAATAAATTCTCTCCTATTGGCAAAAACAAAGGTGAAGGGAAACAGCTGTCCGTGGCTAAGACGTAAAGCTGTCAAGTTCAAAGTGAACTAGATGTGACGTGGTCCAGGGGGCAGGAGGACCTTGGACAAAGGAGGCCTGGGCTGGGCCCTTTCAGAGAGCTCTGTGGAACCGGGTCACCAGGAACTAACAGCGGAGAAAGAGAATGGGAAACGGTGGATTTGTGGTGGACGGACACTGAGGCCATGGGAGCCAAGAGCACAGTGTGCATATGAGGACACCACAACACGCTACGCCGACATCTCCTTGTCTGCCTTGAGGACTCAGCCTGTGAAGAAGCAGCTATCTGCCGAGGGAAGGTGACCAACACAGACGACATGAAGAGAGAAGAATGCGCTTGTATCCAGTGAGCTAAGCCAAGGACCAAGCCATCGTCTCGCATTGGAATGGAATTAGAGTAGCCTTTCTTGAACGCCTACTGTGTATCTCACAACCCGAACTCTTGTAGTTCCCCCAGACTCTTGTAGCACAGTTTTCCCGCTCATGGGCCTCTATGTCAGGCGCATGGATGTTTATGTTCCCTGCTGTGCGCATACGTGTGCACGGGCCATGCAGGGATGTTTTCAGGCATGAATTTGTGAATGCCCAGCATTGCCATTATCCCGAGAGTCAGCTATACTAGGTACAAAAACACGGCATCAATGACAGCGGCTTCCAGACTAGAAAAGCTCACGTCGCTTGGCCCCCGTGGCAAACCCAGGTTCTGACTCTTCTACGGAATCTTGGCAAGGGTCATCAGTTTATCACCTTCCCCAGAAGAAGACACAGCAAAAAGCAGTCCCGAAATGATTCTTAATGTTGAATATTCTAAAGCCACAGAGACTCAAGGAGCCTGCGACAGGCTCCCAGTAGAAGGCAATGGAAGGGATGGTTGAGAAGGGGCGTGGCTTCTACAAAGGGGCTGTCAAAGACGCAAAAAACAACAGTCCCCCTCCTGCAGAGGATGCTGCCAGAATCCCACTGAGGTGGCCATGAAAGGAACTTGAGGGAACAGCTAACTGTGGACCATGTCTGACAAAACCAGGGTTTTCTTCTCTCCTTTTCCACAGAGAGCTCCTGATAAGTAGTTTCGAGCTCGGAGGAATTAACCATCTATCACTTTAAATGTTTATTTTATGTCCAGCTTATCCTAACATTTTTATTCATCTTAATGAGAAGTAATTGGGCTTCCTATTGCAGTGTTTCATTTAAAAAAGGGGAATATTAATAAGGAAGCAAGGCTTGCTGAAACCCGTCGCTATCTTCCAAGGCTTCGCCATCCCTGTCGCCAGCCTGAAGTTAAGAATGGAGACTGAAAAGTATATCCAACGCGTTTGAAACACATCGGTCCCGAGGCTAGCGGGGAGGCTTTTATTGTATGTCATCATGCCTTCTGGGAATCATGACATTAAAACATATCCTTGGTTCTCACTTAAGCCAATTTTGGAGGGCAGGGAAAAGAAAAGGCAACATTCTGCAGCGAAAGCACCTTCCCCCATCTGGCAAAATGGCTTTCTGGACTCTATTGTGGCTCATTGTCTAAAAATAGGATGGAGACAAATGGTTATCATTTGCGAAAGCCCATGACAATAATGATAAATGAACAAATTTTTTTGCCCTCTGAAGTCATTGCTTAAGGCTTTCTCTGGGATCAACAATGTTAAAGCTGGGAAACTGGCCTCATCTGCATCCGCAGAAGGTTTACAAATGGCTTTGTAAACAATTTCAGCCACAGCGTTAATCTCCCCTACAGAAGTAGGGCTTGGAGAGGGATGATTGATTCACAATTTACAATGACAGTGAACCCCTGGAACAGATATGAAGGAAACTTTCAGTGAATAATGTTTTAGTTGACAGGGGATGATAAGGCACATCTTTCATCTGATAGTGGGCTGTTTTGATAAATACTGTTCATAATGGAGAATTTTGGAATCATTAATGTGTGGATAGAACATTACTACTTTTTGACTAGGACTTCAGAAACCAGTTTCTTGGGGCAGGAGTTGGGTTTTCTTTTTTAAAAAAATAAGAAAGAAGAAGAAGAAGAAGAAGAGAGAGAGAGAGAGAGAGAGAGAAAGGGGAAGAAGGAGATGGTCTGAGAAACATGCACAGAATTCTGCTATTGTTTGAGTCAGGTCCAAACCGCTAACCGATGAGCGCGCGCACACACATGCAAAACAGCTCTGTTTGTGAGACAAAATGTCAGCTCCAAGATGCTCACCGCTTCCCAAGGAAGGGCAGAGCAAGGGTGTGTTTTTATTGTTGCTGTTGTTTCCTTTCGTTTGGTACAGAGCCTTGCTGTTTAGCCCAGGCTGACCTTGAGCTTTTTACATTCCCGCCTCGACCTCCTGGTTGCTGCAGTGTGTGGACCACCATGACGGCACAGTGTCATTTTGGGGCATCATCACGACCGGGCTGTCAGAACAAAAGGGGGCACGCCGTGGAAGCGAGCGTTAACACTCCTGTTTCTTGGCCCCTGTATTCCCGGGGTGCCCTGTGTTCTCTGACTATTGGCTTGATCACAGTGCAGTCATGCTGGTATTCACGGTCTGAGCTTGGAGCCTTTGTCTCATGGTGTCCCCTGCTGAGCTGAGGTGCTGTGCTGAAGAGCACGCTCTGGGCACCAGTCACGGATCCCTGGGATCACCTGTCTGCCCTGACAGTCATCACATCCATCCAGGGCTGGATGTCCCCATGTCCCCATCCTTTCATGCCTGTTTCACAGCAACAATTCTTACTTAACAAAGCTGACTGTGGAGCATAGGTATGTATGGCTCCATAGCGGTGTGCCTTGCATGGCAAATGGCCATGACCTCATGACCCCTGGGTTCTAGTGCCAAGTTTAAGTTCCTACTTAACCACTCTTGATTTGGATGGAGGGACACCTTTTGTTTCCATCATGATTGGTTGCTAGCCTTGCTCCTTCCAGCAATGCCTGGGCTTTACCTCATAGAATGCGGGCGTGTCAGAGTGTTCAGAAGCATCAGTGCAAAAAAAGGCTCACAGCCCAAAGGGTACCAGAGAGAAATCCAAGCAGTGTATCCCAGCTCTCTCGGCTCTTGGGGATGTCCAAGCCTTTCAGCATGTGGAGGCAGAACGTTATTCACATTGCTAAAATAGCCCCTCTGCATTTAGTCTTAATATCCTGTTAGTGGTCAAGCAGACAGGAGACCTACTGTGTGCTCGGAACTGTGAAAATGGTGGCCCTAGAGACAAAGGAAGCTGAGGCAAACAGATGCAAACCTCTGTCCTCAGAAAGCTGGGTCTGCAGACCTGCAAAGCAGATCCCACACTTGAGCCACACACACTTCAATCCTCAGCCTGTCTGTGTTGTACACATTGCCCTTCCTCTGCCTCAGAACTCTCTGTGCTTTCCTGGCCTTATAGCCTCAGATCTTCACAGCTCTCTCTGATTGGCTCCAGTCTAGTCTCTGGGTCTGATATCCAATCTACCAAGTGTATTATTCATATCGGGCCACAAGTCGCCCCCACACTGAATTTCACAATCATCTACCAAAACATGACTGATCACAGTTAGGGTGGTGGGTCCTAGTTCTCAACTGGGTTGGGGTTTGAGACCCTGAGGAGACAAATGACGTCTACCTCTAGGTGTGACTGTATTGGCCTCTCTGTGGACTGTTGGTCCTGGTTGCTTCCTGCTTCCTTGACGATGTTATTGTCTCTAGATCTGCTTCTCTCTCTATCTGTGCCCATTTTTGTGAGCGTTGGACACCAGTATGTGAAGGAAACTCCCCCTACTACACATTTCCCCTACCACCATGCTCCTTCCAAGTGCATGGGGCCAAAGACCATGGACTGAGCCCTCTGAAAGCACGAGCTGAAGGGAGCCTTTCCTCCCCCAAGTCCATTCTGCCAGACCACTGGTTACAGTGATAGGAAGATTGATTAATTACACACCTGAGAGTCTGTTTGGAGGAGATGATCTGCCCTTCCAAATAGAGGGCTGAGCGGTAAGCACTTACCTCCTCCGAAGATGCCGTTTTTTAGACCGACTCCACCAAAAAGCCTGTGGGCTGACTCCAACGCACTCACCTTCTCTATAACCTAATAAGCAGAAACCACCGAGAGGCCCAGAGACCGCGACACGCTTCAGCCTTGTGAGTAGCAAACATTCCCTTGTATGACATATGTGTTATGAAGCCCCAGAACATCAACCCTAGTACACGTCTCATAGCTGTACCACCCTGAGGTAACATACCTGGAGGCACATGGCAGTAGACGGGAGGGACATGAATCCTTGGCCAACTGAGATCTACCACTGGCGACAGTGCTTTGGCCTGGCGTTGTCATGGTTCCGGGAAGCACCTAGGTGTTCCTCTGATGATGGCTTTGTTGGCACCCTGTCCTGTTCTGATCGTGCTACGCTCACTGAATGATGTTTTTGCCTGGAAGAGGTAGCGGCTGCCAGTGTAACTCCACATTTTTTGTCCTTCTCTGTTTCAGTGACTTCTTGTCTGAATCTTCCCAACCCCTTCCTTTTCTTCATGGATCCCCAAAGCAAACTTGAGTTTTGTCCTCTGTTTGTTCTGATAGACAGGCACAGTGCTCAGATATGGGTCACCCGTGTCCCCTCAGACATTGTCTCCGTGCTATCTTTGTCTATCAGAACACCTGGACACAACTGGTCACCGAGCTGCTGGTGCTCTGAGCATGACGCCTGTGGCCCCAAGGAAGCAGGGACTATGCCACTACCAAACCAGCCTCTTGGCATTAGGCCTAGTCACCCAAGGGTGGAGAGCTGGCTGGCTTTCCAGGCTAGGTTGATCTGCTCTCAGCTGCAGGAGGGCAGAGCTTTCCCCATGCCGAGGTTAAATGCCTTCTCAGAAGTGAGAAAGGAAATCTGATGCGTTAAAAGCCTGGCTCCTTGGTACGATCTCTTTTAAATAATAAGCAACAGCTTCGTAGTCGTACCTCAACACTAAGTGTGCCCTGTGTGAATTGCTTTGATAACAGCATTCATCCTCTAGCTCATGTTTTCAAGTATTCCAACTTGCTTCCATTTTATTAATGTATTTCTCTTATCTTTCATCTGAATAGTGTTCTCTATGTAAAGTGACCAAATGTGATTAATGATGACTAGATTAAGATAGGATGGGGTGTTTGAAAAATGACTTAAGGACCACATGTAAGTCACTGGCTAGAGTCCCAAAATGCAAATTCTGGTTAAGTTAATGACTGGAAAATCTTGATGGCCCCAACTGTACTGGCTATTGCATTATCTGAGGCTTTGTTGTAAACAGTAAATAAGTAGCATTTTGTGTTAAAATGACTTAATCATTTCTTAATGGTTTCAATAGGAATTATTATCCTAGAATCCCAGAGTTACAAGGGTCCAGGTAATGGACGTGTAGGGGTCCCTCTGGTGCCCAGCGATCCAGCCACAGTAAGTTACTGCTCTGCTTTGTAAATGGGGCAGGAGTGTTCATGTCCCATTCGAGGTCGACACTTTATTAAAACGTCTGGAATAATCTAGTTTGCAGGTGGTTTCTTTCTCGGGGAAGAGTTGCATGTTCCTAGATGGAGTTGGGAGAAGAGAAATTGTTTTTTACGCTTGCGCCCGCCTTCCCCTGACAAACGAGCCTTATCATCTATGAGGCTCTCTGCTCTCATTCACCCACTCAAAGAGCTGGGGAGCTTTTATGAAAAATAAATTAATAATGCATACTAAATTACATCTGCAAGAGACATTTAGATATATATTGCAGTCTTCAAAGATGATTAGATTTACGTTTTGTTCAAGGGGACTCGTCACCCTGTCTCCTGGCATGTCTGATAGCACAGGTTGAGTTCATGTGGCCCCCTATGGGATGCTAGCTACCCTACACGGTGGACTGCCAGGTACATCATCCAAGTTCCCCAGCAGAGCTCTGAGGTCAAAAGTGACCCAACTACAGCATCCAAGGAGAAAGCCAGAGGCATCTACAGGCAAAGCCCACCCCCCACTGCCTGCCACCCTTGTCTATCAGCCTGCAGCGTATAACGTAGCTTCATCCTTCAGGCCCGCCAGCCCAGCTACTTACCACAGAGATAACAGGGAAGGGTGAAAAAAAAAAACCCTACTCTTCCAAGTTGTTTCCTTGTTTTGTTTTGTTAAACTACAAAGAAGAGAGAAATATAGTCTCATCGATTGTTAATGCCTCGCCACTGCTCTCCGGTGTCCGCACACGAAGCACACAGCTTTTGTAAGCGGAAGGAGAGTTGGTATTTATCAGGGTTCAGAACCAGTTCAGGCACACACTTGACAAATTATTTGTGGAATTGTTGTATTCATAGTCACTTAAATAAGAATCTGTCAACACGAAGGCTGAGCTTTGTTGCAGTGGGTCCCCTGTTTTTTTTCCTGCACACCCAGAGGATGATGGATTGGAAGGAATGCAAATCCCCTGCCATTTTATATGCTGGTGCCTTCCTCAGAGACAGGAAGCATAGCTCAAGATCATCTTGTAAGAGGCCGTAACTGCAGAGGCCTGCTTCTGTGGTAGAAGGCTTTTCTTTTCTTCCTCCTCCTCCCAATTCTTTATTTATTCCCCCCCACCACCACCAAATGGGACCTTAGAATAGGGAGATAGAATTGAAATTATTTTCATCACGTCCCATTTTGGAAAGGGCCCTTTCTCAGCAGGTGCACGGGCCCGATTGCTAGAGGAACTTATATATATGCTTAGTGGCTCTCCGCAATTAAAACAAATTGATAAATATAATTATTGAGTTTAATGGCAACTTAAAAGTTAATGCCCCTTAGGATGTGAAGTCTTAAGTCCTGAAGAGGAAGTAAAACAATGTCCGGTCTGGGATGTCAGTGAGGCAGTAGCCTGTCATTTTATCAGCTTCTTGGGTCCCGTGGTTCCTCATGCTTGGACAGCTGGGATCGCTCTTCTGCATCTCTGAGAAAACCAGGTCTAGGCTCTTGCTGCTTTCTGATACGGAGGGATTGGATCATTCCAGGCTCGTCTTTTCAGAGGCTTGAAGGATCATTGCCAGGATGTAGGGTTCTCAGGTTTGTAGCTCCAGTTTGGTGTGTGACAGGAGGCTCTGGAGCCAGTCAGAGGAGCAGAGCCAGGGGGATGCCTCTCTGTTTCTTGGACAAGCGTTCGTTCTTCTCAGACATGGCAGGACAGGGCATTGGCACTTTCCAAGGAGCGAGATTTCTTCACAAGCCATGTGAAGGCCACAGGGCCTTCTGCTTCCCCATGTCTTTGTGCTGAGGAAAGCAGCCTGGAGGCTAATCAGGAGTTCCACAAGTGTTATCTCTCAACCTCTGCGTGACACAGAGGAACCAGGGGCACCAGTCAATTTGCAAGGTTCTCTACTCTATGAGATACCAGAGGCTGAGACTTACTTACGCAGATTCCAGGACAGGTACCCAAATCCTCTCAACTCTGGGGAAGACATCCTGGCTCTGCCACAATATGGCAGATGATATCAAGTTAGCCATCATGTAAGAAGAGGAGATCAAAAGATAGGTCAGATGGCCTGGGATTCCTGGCCAGGCTTGTTCAACCTACTTGTACGGGAGCTAACCAGAGTCCCATGAGAACTTTATTAATTCCTTCCTGAGTTGGTGCCCCAATAGCAACCTTCCACTAGGATCCACATCCTACGTAAGTCTACTGGGAACTTTTTGGACAAGAGCTTATGGCACCAAAGCCAAGCCTGCATTTATCAACTTGCTGTTATCCTATCAAATATCTGAAAAAATTAATCAGGGAGAGGGGTATTTTGCTTACAGTCTCAGTCATTTGCACCACTCTGTACCCATGGCATCAAGTACCATAAAGGGAGCACATGGGTGTGCCACCTCATGGTACCTAGGAAACAGACAAAGAGAGAGACAGGAACAACCAGGGTGTGGTCTCCTCTTCAGGTGCATGCCTCCAATAACCTAACCTCCCACTGGAACCCACCTCCTAATGGTTCCACCATCTCCCAACAGTGAAAACTGAACAACAAGCTTTTTTTTTTTTTTTTTTTTTGCCATGGGGGCCTTTTAGGGACCTTTCTAGGTTTAAACAATAGCAACGAGCCACAGCCTAATTTTCTCAGACTGAGACACTGGAGCTACAGTGGGCCAGCAGTCCTTACAAACTGATAGTACAACTGCACCACAGTCTTACTGCTGGATGCCTGGTTCCAAGAAGAAGCCCACAGTGTCCTGCAGAAGACACCAGAACAGCGCGGTGGTGCTCCATACCACACCCAAACCCTTGAGACACACGCAAAATCCTGTCCGCAAAAGAAGAATTTGGCCACCTGCCTCCCACTCAGCCCCTCCCTTGCTTTTTTCTCCTCCTAACCCAATAAACGATCCCTGGTCTGTAAGAGGGGCCCCTGCGTACTGTGCCCCATGGTGTAAGCCCTCCCCAGGTCCCACCTCCACCACAATGACCCTTTGGGCTGTTGAGCCTGCCCGTCTCCTGCCTTCTTTTCCGTGCCATTCCCTAACAGCAGCGAGGCCGGAAAGGAACAGATCTCTCTCTCCCTGCCACCCCCTCCCATTAGGAGCTCTGAAAAGATTAGCTCGAAGCCTAAAGATATGTTCATTTAAGCCCCGGTGATTTGCATGGTGGAATAGTACATCTGTGGCCCCTGTTTCTAAAACCAGGCTGGAGAGCACTAGGGAAAAGGAGAAAACCCCAATGTAAAAATAAAGTCCCACGTTGTATAACACGTCCCCTCAATGCCACCGAAGAATATATATAATATTTTGAAATCACTGACTAATTATTTCTAATCATCCTATAATAATTTATGGAGACACTTGCTCCTTTGGATGTGTTCCTGTTTTGATCTAAATGTATTCCTGAACACACTGTCAAGCCTCCCACTTTGGCAACTGATTTGGGTTTTGCTGAATTCCTTTCGTGTGTCCAGATCTCTTGCCAATGAGGCTGTGGAACATATTTTGACAGCTCGGTCGCTAAGTTTGTTGCTACTTGTGTCTGGAATGGGTATCAAATTTCAGAGATGAATCTGTTTGTTTCCTCCCTGTTGGCACTGTTTGGAGAACGCCATTGGTGAGCTGGGGCTACTCTTGTGGCTGAGGACGGGTCAGCCTTGTTTGCATGGCCTGTCTGTCAGCCTGCCATGGCCAATCGCAGGGGGGGTAACTCCGAAAGAAACACCTGTGCTTTCTGCTTGGACAACTGCCATCTGGAGTCAGGGGCCCAGTGTGGCCATTCAGAATCAGGACATCCATGGGAGGAAGCCAGGTACCCTTCTGTGATGGACAGGAATGTCACATGAGTCTTGATGTGCCTGCTCCCTCCCCCAACTATTTTTAACTCAGATATTCTAATGGTGTACTTTGCATTAAGATTTGGTGAGTTACCAACTCGAGGCTGAGCAGAAGAATATGTTTTATTTCTCTTTCTGCATTTCATTCTCGTCTTATTGGGTAATACGCTTTGATGAGTCACTTCAGAGTATTTGGGAATGATGACCCTCCAAGCACGGTTCCTGGCACAGTGACATCCACACCACCTGTGAAATTGTGAGAAATGCAGATTTTCAGTCTCTGCCTGCCCTCTCCTCTCACAGACCTACTGAGTCAGCAGCTCTGAGTCTCCGTGGGTGGGTTCCGGCGATCTGTGCTTTAATAAGCCCCCTAGTGATTCCAACCCACACCAAGGCTAGAAACCACTTATCTCTATTGTCGTATTGCCTCTGCAAGTGTCATGGGGCTTTTCTGATCTTGGAGTCCTGCAGTCCACTTAAAGTGTGTGTTTGTCTTTGTTCTCCAATAACATTATTGAATCAACTCATTGAAACAAAGGGACATTGATGGAGGCACTGACATTTATGGGTAAGGCACTGTGCTGGCCAATGGGTAGTCAAAGAGGACAAAATGTCTGTCGTACCTCAAGGAACTGACAGTTTAACGGTGTAGAGAACACGAGTACCTGGCCGTTACCGTCCTTTTGGACAAATGCATGGTGAAGCCAGGTGCAGAGCAGGTACAGCGATGGTTGGGTGGAGTATGAGGGAGGAATCAAGGGTTGGGTGCTTAAGCTCTGTTGAAGCAGGGAAGGCAGAGCTCAGAAGAGAGGGACTGGCTTGTGCAATGGCCTGAGGCAGGAACAACATGGGACAGCATTCCTGAAACATGAAGGTAGTTTATACAGCTGGTGGAAGAAAAAGCAAGATGAATGTGGAGGAGGGCTGGATCTCAGAAGTCAGGGGACAAGGCTATTGAAGATATCACCAAGAGCACCACACATAATAAGCTCAGGCCTAAAGAACCATGGAGTGGGCACATCAGGAAAAATGTTCTGGAAAAAGCACACTGGGGGAAAGTAGACCAGCTTGAGTTTTCTATCACTCTTTGTCTCATCAGCAAATATTTACAAGGTTTCCAATGAGGTGACAGCCTGCAAATTAGGAAATCAAACCCATGGCACTTGCAACCCACTTGGTTTTTAGTTTGGAACTTTCTAGCTATGAAGCTGTGGGCAGGGTTCTTTAGAGTTCCATTCTTCTTCCGTGTGAGTGACAGTGATTGTATTCATCCCAGAAAATTGTGTGACATTGTACATGTGGGGGTTTGAAGGAGAGGCCCTGACCCATAGGCCCATGTTTTGAGTGGGTGGCTCTATAAGGGTGATCATGGAACCTTTATGAGGTAGAGCCTTGCTGGGGAAAGTGTGTTACCAGGGGCAGGCTTGGAGGATTTATAGCCTTGCCCTATTTCTTATTTTCTTTTCTCAGCTTCCTGTGTGTGCATAAAAATGTGATCATCCGGCTTTCTGTTCCTACCATGTCATGCTTTTGCCACTGTAATGGACTCCTAAGTTGCTTTTGATCGTATTTTATGGCAAGAGCACAGTGAGTAATACTTTCCCCCAGTCACACGCAGCATACCAGAAGCTCCCCAAATAAAGAACCATGCTAGAATACTCCTATTGAGGTTTATTGTCTGTCAGGCATTTTGTTGCATGTTGAGGTTACAGTAGTGAACACAACAGATGAAGATGCATGTGTTTGTCACACTTACAAGTGAGTGTTCACAGCTTGGGTTACATCCATGTTTTAGATGGGGAGAGGAGGGAGTGACTCAGCAAACATCACGGGTGTTGTGGAAGATAAGGTGTGGGCGAACACGGTAGAACAGAAGGAAGGTGGTGATGATGCTTGTGGTTTGCAATTTTAGTCACTATGATTGATCCCTCTTCTAGGACTGGGGAGAGAAAGAAGAGGAAGAGGAGAGGAGAAAATGGAAAAAAGAGCTCATGGGCGGGAAGGGATGAGCTATCTTTTGCATCATGAATCTTGAAGGTGGAAATACTATCAGAAGTCAGTGTATACCCTTAATAGACTGGCCTTTTGGTGTGTGCTCCAGTGAACCCAGAAGGGTTCAAGACCTTAACAGGGAGATTGGCTTACTTCTTGAAAATGTCTCTTGGAGAAGCTCCCTTGTCTACACATGGCATCTTGTGACTATGCAATCTTTTCTGTAACCTGTTTTTTTTTTTTTTAAGGATTCTGTCTTTTTGTGGTTTATCTTTCAAAGTTATCTGTGTTCTTCCCATGTCTGACAAAACCTCAGAATTCCAGGACCATGGAAGAAGGTTCTTGAGGTACAGTGGAATCTCCACTCCAACCATCCAGGTGACCAGGTTTGCGATTTCTCAAACCTCTAATGACAGAAAACTCACGATGTCTACTTGCACAGATAGTCCCAGCTCTTGGAAATTCATCTATCTCTCACATTGAGACACAACCTAGAATGTCTCCCAATGGCTTCTATCAAATGAGTTTCTCTGCCAACCGACCATAAGACAAGGCTGATGAGACCATTCTTTAGAATGGACAGGAAAGGATGGCAGGGATGGAGGAGAGGATAGAGTAGAAGAGAGTGTCAGGGCCGTGGGAAAGGCTGTAAGTCTAAAACATCTCAGCTTCTGGGGGCTATTCATTGCCTCAACCTCCTCTGTCTTTCCCTTCTCTAGACTTCTTTACCAATATAAGAAACAATTTCCTATCAAATCTGCTGATAGTTGTCTTAGGACATTTTTTAGGACATTTTTTTTTGCTGGAACAGAACACTCAACTGGACAATTTAGAAAGAAAGAAAGAAAGAAAGAAAGAAAGAAAGAAAGAAAGAAAGATTTGACTTGGTTCATAGTTTTGGACCTAAAAGAGCATGGAGTTGGAATTGTTATGTGTTCCTTCAATTCATAGCTGAGAATGAGAAAGCAAAATCCAGTATATCACAGAAAGAGTCAAGGTGTCCTTCTTACAACAAACCATTTGCAATTCTGTCCTGAGAGAGCAAATATTCATTTACACCTCTCTCTCTCTCTCTCTCTCTCTCTCTCTCTCTCTCTCTCTCTGTGTGTGTGTGTGTGTGTGTGTGTGTGTGTGTGTGTGTGTGTGTGTGTGTGTGTAGTACAGGCTTGAACCTATAGCCTTGAATCTACACAAGGACTCTACTGCCAAACTACATACTGTCTTAGTGAGGGTTTCTATTGCTGCAATGAAACACCATGGTCAAAAAGCAAGTTGGGGAGGAAATGGTTTATTCAGCTTACAGTTGAATAAATATCAAATATCACTGTTGATCAGAGAAGGAAGTCAGGACAGGAAGTCAAGCAGGGCAGGAATTTGGAGGTAGGAGCTGATGCAGAGGTCATGGGGGTGCTGCTTACTGGCCTCTCACTATGGTTTGCTCAACCTGCTTTCTTACAGTACCCAGGCCCACCAGCCAAGTTCACCCATCCACAGTGGGCTGGGGCCTCTCCCTTCAATCACAAATTAAGGAAATGCCTTTCAGACTGGCCTACAAGCCCATCTTCTGGAGCAGTTTCTTAGTTGAGGCGCCCTCCTCTCAGATAACGTTAGCTTTTGTCAAGTTGACATAAAGCTATCCAGCACACTCATACCCTTTCCTGTCTTCCTTTCAAATGTTTTCGAGACAGAGTATCACTAACTTGTCCAAACCCAGCACAAACTCATGATCCTTCTGCCTCCACCTTCCAGAATCCTAGGTTACAGGTGGGCCTCACCATGCCTGGAATGTTTGGCTGTTTCTGAGGGGTGTATCTACAGATGATGTGGGAGTCTGAGGAAAAACTGTCTTCTGAGAGGGGTTTGTAGGATCCTTACCACTTGCTTAGTCATCAGGACAAGACATGCCTCAGGGACCTCTCCTTGACCTGTAGATATGGTTAGAAGGGCCTCTAAGGGATGGGTGTAGCATAGTGATACACTAAGGTAGGCAGAGCTCTATGAGTTCAAGGCCAGCCTGGTCTACATGGAGAGTCCCAGGCCAACCAGGGCTATACAGAGAGACCGTATCTCAAAACAAACCAGAGTAAAACAAGAACAAAACAAAACAAAACCCAGAAGAAGAAAAGAAAAATAGGGACCCTCGGTTGAAGAGCTGTCTCCATTGGACTTGCATATGAGCATTTTCGGGTCATTTTTCCAGTTAATGATTGATGCAGGAGAACCCCACCCACTGTGCACAGTTCCACACCTAGACGGGTGTAAAGGAACTCTCTTGGCGTTCAAGCCAGTGGGAATTTTCCTTCATGGTCACTGCTTCAGTTTCTGCCTCAGGGTTTCTCCTGCCTTGATGTTTGCCCTGGCTTCTCTCAATGGTGGACTCTAACCTGTAAACTGAAATAAACCTATTTCTTCCCTAAGATGCTTTTGGTTGCAGTGTTTACTAGGATAGGAGAGGTTACTTGTAAGTCACAGCCTGGTGACAAAAGCCTAGAAAATGGGATACATAAGGGCTGTGCATAACAGAGGGTAGATGGTGTTACAGGAGGTGAAATGCTTGCAGCTAAGATGGTAGATTGTAGAAGGACGGTGACATCCTCCAGAGAAGCCAGAGGGAATATTTGAACAAGTATGAGATCTACTAGCCCAATATTTTTTTTTCACAGTGCAGTTATCCTCAGGATACCAGAAACCTCCAAGGATAGAGCTATGGATGCTCAAAGATCATCTGCACAAAAGTCGACATTTTCCATGTCATCTTGTCATCTTGGCACAAGCTACAGTTAACTGAAAGGAAGGGACCTTAATTGAGAAAATGCCTCCATGAGATCCACCACATTTTCTTAATTAGAGATCAATGGGAAGGGGCCTGCCCATTATGGGTTGTGCCATCCCTGGGCTAGGGGCTCTTGGTTCTATAAGAAAGTGGGTTGAGCAAGCCATGTACACAAGTCAGTAAACAGCACCCTTCCATGGCCTCTGCATCAGCTCCTGCCTCCAGGTTCCTGCCTTCCTGACTTCCTTCAGTGAGCAGTCTCTGGAAGTGTAAGCCTTTCCTCTCTGAGTCACTGTGGTCACTGTGTTTCATCACAGCAATAGGAACCCTAACTAAGAGAAGAGACGAGTGGACGACGCAGAGTGGTGAGGGTGGCAGAATGCAAGACAACAGAGAGTAGTGACGCAGAGGTGAGCTGACACATTCAGCTCAGATCAAAACAGAACATGGTCCACCGAGGCCAGGAATGCCTGTTCCTGAAACCTGGAAGACTGAGTAGACCTAGACTACCAGAGACCTAGTGACTGAGTGTTTTGCTCATCATCTGCCTTAAGAATAATAGCACTAATTTGTATACTTTGTGAATTCTTGGTAGACCAGATAGACATTTTCTGTGGAGCTGGATATAGCATTTGTGCTCCAGGTGTGGTACCTCAGATCCCAAGGAGACAGAAGGTCCAGGGGATCTTATTCCTAAGAGGAGAAAAGACTAAGTGGTTCCTGTGACATGGATGGATTCTGCAGGGCATGTGGCCTGAGTTAGGCAAGCTCCAGAGGGCTGCAATATTGTTGCTGCAACCACAGATCTATGGGAAGCCTCCCTGATGGCATCCATCTAAGAGGCAGAGGAAGTACTAGGTTTCCTTGCTAGCTCCAGGCCTCTGAAGGTCATTAGAAATTGAAATTATGAATGGCCTCCATAAACCAGGAGGGCAGGGATGGCTTGAGCCCAGGCCAGCTGCACAGAGGAAGGAGGTCTGGTCTCCAACTCTCCCAGCACCTATAGAATCCAACATGGGGTCTTCATCTTTCTCATCCTGCTGTCCACTTGGGGGAGTCTTTAATTGGCCTTCTCCTCCACAGGGCAGGGAGGCCACTTGTGTTATATAAAATGCAATAATGTCACTGGCTTCCCCCTGGTTTCCTGTTGATTGACTTTTATAGCTTACAAACATTATGCTGGATTGGTAAATTGCAATAAATTTAATCAAGAATTATTTTATTCAGTCTACTAATGAGGAATAATGGCGTATGTATCAATTAGACCTGTCAATTTGTGTGAAGAAATAGACTTACAAAGGATAGTGAGCAAAAAAAAATATATCATTGGTATCAATTCACTTCATTATTTTTAATTTGCTGTGAATATTGAGTGTTTCTAACATAAAATCATTCCTCAATTAAAATAAAACAGCTGCACTGCTCTCGGCTCCTCATCCCTTGTTTTTGCTTACAGATTAGCGGTTGTCATTGGCTTCAGTCTGTTGTCATCTCGTTAATTTGCACCCATAAATGGGTAAAAAGTATTCTCAACTGTCAGTGGAAAACGTAACTGAGCAAAATGGTTTTCTCATGTTTTGGGGAAACAACAGGATGAGTTCAACATCAAGGGTGGAAGGTGTGGTAGAGCCAGGGAGGGAGGCAGGCCCTGCTGTCCTCACAAGGGCACCTCGGTAACTCATCGGGTACAGTATTTCCCTTAACCTGTTGTCCAGAAAGTCACACACGCACACACACACACACACACACACACACACACACACACACACACACACACACACAGTTTGTAGAGTCTCCAACTCCCTTGCTAGGAAACCAAAGATGACTCCCTGATCTTCCCACCTCCATCTTTCAAGTACTGAAATTACAGCTGTGAGCCTTCCTGCCCAGTGTGTGTGAGCCTGACCACGGACTCCCAGGCCTTGGCATGCTAGACAGGCACTCTACCAGCTGAGCTACAGGCCAAGCATTTCTTTCTCCTCTCTTTCATGGTGACTCTGCCATTCCTTCCTCGAGAAGGGGATCTTTCAATTGCTAGTTGACACAGCTTTCTTAAAAGGTGTGGCCCCCTGGTAGGTTGATCTCTCTCTAGTGGGAAGCCACACTCAAGAATAATACATGTGTAACACAAATGGGACTTGATGGGTTAAAAAAGAAGACCCACGGTTGGTGGGTAGGGAAGACGGGTGCATCTGGGAAGAACTTAGGGTAGGAGTGGTAAATATGATCGAAGTACACTGCATGGAATTCTCAAAGTTCTAATAAAAGTGCTTTTTATCTTAAAGAAACAAAAGGTACCTCTCTCCATCTCACACATCAGAGCTGTACACAGTACTTGCCAATAAAATGCAGTGAAGAAAAAAATGCATTTCTGCCCACAGGTCTCCGGAGCTTTGCAGAAACCTTCTTTGTTTCTCTGAGACCCTCACAACTATCCTATATATAGCCACAAGCCTAGGCCGGCCAACCTGCTGAAGACAATGAGGAGCAAGACACCATCCCTGCTGAGGCCATGATCTAAGGCCAGCCACCCTTCTGATGCACTTGCAGTTGAGTAGACACTGGCAAGGGTCTAACATGTGGAAGAATGGCTTTGCCAATCCCAGCACACATTGCTGGCTTGTAAACAGTCCAACGGGTAAGCCTTCCCATTTGTGGGGCAATCTGTTATGCAGTGGCCTCTGACCGATATACTCTCCTTATCTTGGCGTAGTCTGGAGATGTAGACTGATACTACTGGGCGAAAAAAGGCTTTAGCACAGCTTCTCGGGCTGGCAGGGAAAGTTGTCTGAAGAATGCTGTGTGGCTTCTTCCTGGTGTCATAGTCAGCTAGTTGTCTTGTATATCCTAGCTCCAGGGGTCCAGGTGTAGATGGCATTGCCTATGGTGTGCTGGGCCCTCCTATAATGATGAGTAATCAAGAAAATGTTCCACAGATACAGCCGAAGGGCAGTCTGAGGCAAGCGATTCCTCAGGTGAGGTCCCCTTTCCAAGGTGTGTCAAGTTAACAACGAAGGCAGAAGGCACGGCAGATAACATCTGAAGACTGTTATCAGACTTAGCAGTATCCCCCCGGGCCCCAGTACCCCCTTCTCTGTTGTTTCTTCAGCCATGTCATAGAGCCTTGTGCCCTTGATTTCCCAGGGTCTTCCGTGCTGGCTCGTATCTGGCCCTCTTGCTTCTTTAAAATGTTCCAGAAATTTTCAGAGGTGAGGTGCAGACCCAGAAGGAACATTGTAGTCTTGACCCTGGGGATGTTCCTGTAGGCCAGCATCTCTGGGGCCTCCTAAAGGTGTGAATACAGCCTCCTGCCCACGCTAATAAAAAGAGGTACCTGTCACAAACCGGGTGCAGTGATTGGCAGGCTCTGTTCTGAGCTCCTTGCAAATATCAGGGTCACAGAAGGCTAGAGAAGCAGGCGTTAGTGACTTTGCTTTACAAAGCAGACTATTGATATCTGCTGTTCCAGCCTCCAGGTTCCGACCTTACATTCCTATCACGAATTTCCTCAGTATGGACTGTGAGCATGAAGTGAAAACCAAATAAATCCTTTCCCCCTCCAGGCCACTTTTGGTCAGAGACTAGTATGGGTGGCCACACACTGCTGTACTAGACGTTACCTTCCAGAGAATGAAAGAGCAGTGACCCGGTTCAGAGGCCTTCACAAGTGCTCTCCCACTCACGCTGGGCCTCGAGAACTGATGCTAAGTGTACCAGTAGTTACAGTGCATTCAAATAAAGACACTTCCCCTCCCTAGGTATGGGACCAGGCATTCACATGTCCAGTGGATGTCGGATCCCATGGTATTCTGAAATGACAGAAAATATACAAGCGTTGGATTGAGGGGATCCAGAACTAACACTGGGTGGAATGAAGCCAGGCACACAGGGAGGTCCAGCCCAGCTTCTATTTGGGTGTATACATTACATACAGAGTCTGCAGCCGCAGCAGCAATGGCGCAGTTCTGGGGTGTTCCTTTCCCAGTCTGCATGATCCACAGTGCTATGAACACGCGCTCACAATAGCACCCCATTGAAATGCTTGTGATAAAGATATTGACTGATGACAGGGTATAAAATCCCAGAAGCTGTGGTTGGCTTCCTGCACAAGACCTGCACCAGATCCAGCCAGTCAGCATTCCAGAATGGGCAAGGGAGGGGCCCACAGGCCCCATGCCTAGCAGAGGAAGGATTGACACCTGGTGGCTTCTCAGGGAGGGAGAGTCAGTTTTCTGCAGGTCACAGATCAGTGGAGGGCCTTACCCCTGGGCACATACTGACAACACGAATAGGACTTAGTGGTTATAAAAATCAGACTTGAAGTAGGGAGGAGAATGTGGGGAGGGGATTTGGGAGGAGGGGGAGGAGGAGGGAGAGATAGGAGGATAGGGAAGTAAATATTTTATCCAATACCTAAGGCTCAGGGAAAATTGGGGAGGAGAGGTAGGAAAGACTGTAAGAGTCAGACCACTGAAAAATAGTGTCTTCCCTTTTCACAGGGAAGGGGAACCCACAAAATCTCGGCAGTATGGCTGCCTAAACAAAACTGGCACAATGACACCACCAGTCAACATGCCAATGAGAATGGGGGAAATGTCCTAAGACCCCACCCTTAGATAAAGAGCTACAGGAAATCAATGGCTACTGAGAGATCTGGAATCAGTTTGCTCCAGGGACAAGGCTCCCGATGGGTTATCCAATCCCAGGTGTCAGCTCTAGACACTGTACAAATAAGTGACACTCAGTGACCTCAGTGGTGTGTGTGTGTGTACGTGTGTGTGTGTGTGTGTGTACGTGTATGTGTGTGTGTGTGTGTGTGTGTGTGTGTGTGTGTGTGTGTGTGTGTGCGTGAATGTGTCTGGAGTATCAACATGCATCATGAGCGAGTCCTTTTGTTTGGGGGACATGCAGTCTTTGTTGAGTTGAGAGATCATGGAAATATCCTAGAAATCAGGCTGCAATCATGAGGCTGAGTTTAAATCATGCCAAGCCCCTGGATCAAGTCAGAGAATCCAGCCAAACAGGCCTAAGTGAGGGGCCTATGCTATCTAACCAAGGCAGAGATGTTTGGCTGCTTTCTCTTTGGTCCTCTGGGAGATCTTATCTGGTGTTACTCTCTTGTGCTCACACAAGAAGAGAGAAATGAGAAATGGAAAGGCAGGGTATATTCAGACTTGGGACACAGCCAACCCTGGTAATTTAGGAACCCAAACTCCACTCTTTGTGGGGCTATTAGCTCTCAATATTATGGAAGAAGCTTTTCTATCCAGACAAATGAGAAATGAACACTCCCTCCTAATGGCAGGTAATAAGTCAACACGATTCTCTGCAGATCTACGGGCCAGCCCCCTGCCAATCTTCTGTAGAGAGTGGCTGGCACAAGCATGTTTTATCTCTTATGCTTCCTTCTCTAGCACATGTTAATAAAAGTTCTATATAAAAGCCAGCGATGAAGGAGATTAATACTTTTATTTCTCACACATGCCAAAGCCCATCTTTCCATCCTGAATTATCCAGTTAGAGTGTCTACACCACCTCAGTTAATTAACCTCATCAGTGTCGAATAACCAATCCATCCACAGGGTCTACACCAGACTTCTGCCTCTTGCTAAAAAAGTCATCTATACAAAGAAATGCAAGGCAAGGCATTGGCCACCTGCCAAGTTAAATAGTACGTATAGGCTCCCTTCCTGAGTTTTGGGTTTTAGTCAGCATCTTTCTATGTAGCCCAGGATGGCCTCAAAGTTGCAATCCTCCTGCCTTAGCTCCTCTAGTGTTGGAATTATTGCACGTGTGTAACACTGTGCTGCACTCTCTTTCCTGAAATGCTTTTCAATATCTGTCATACAGACACACACACACACACACACACACACACACACACACACACACACACACACACAAAGAAAATGATTCACATTTGTCTGACAAACAAATCCTAACCGTGATAATCCAAGGTTACCATCACGGTGGTTAGTTTGGTGGCACCACCTCTGAATTTGAAATGTCTTTTCCGGAAAAACTGGAAAATGAACCAGGCTAGTGTCCACTTCTCTTAGTGGGGATGAGGACAAGATGACTTCTTCTTGTGGATTTGGATACATGCTTCTAAGCTCTCACTGAGTGGCCTACTTCCTAATGGATTCATGGTGTTGGGTCCCAGGGTGAGCTGAGGCAGAGTATCCACAGTGTGGACCCAAAGGTGCACCTCTGCTCAGGCACTGAAATACAGAGTGCCCCAGAGCATGCTGGGAGCTAGGCATATCAGTGGAAAGATACCACCTGCTAGACCCCAGTCAGACACAACTGACATCACCAGGGCTCTGTTGAGAGGGTCAGCCCCAGAAGCTCCACGTTCTGCAGCACCTGGGCCAGAGGTGGTCTCCAAGCATGGACCCCCGTCCTTCCCTGGGTGCATGGGAACTGCAAGTCTTGTGTGACAAGCCCGGATCACAGAAAACCCAACACAGCTGAAGAGCAACTGCGTCTTGCCATGTGTGTTCCACCCCATCAGGTGTTTCTCGTGGGCATTTCAGGTCTTGGACTTGGTACCTCAGAAACCTTTACTTTTTAGAGTAGACAAATGACTCAGAGAAGCCGGGTGTCTTCCCTTTGGCCTTGGCCTGTGAGTCAGATGTTCACATCCGTGTAACCTGCCAAGGATGCCTTCAGAGGGGGAAGTTTATGTTAGTTCCTGGTCCCTTATTTTCAGCCCTGGGGCTGCTGGATCCATTTGGACCTAAGACAAGGCAGAGCGTCGTGGTGGACAGGGATGGCATCCAGGAAGCAGAGGACAGGGATGGGCAGATCTTGTCTCAAAGGCAGTCCCCAGTACCCACTTCCTCCAGCCAACCCTTGTCCCCACTCAGCCATGAACTCATCATTGAATTAATCCGCCGCTGAAACTAATGCCTTCATGAACCAGTTACTGCTCAGTTACAACGGCGGGGCATAAGTCTTTGGTACATGAGCTTTTTGAGTAGATTAGTTGCATCCAAACAATGTACACAGCAACAAAGGGACATAGCAGGGAACAGGCAACCTGTCCCTGAAGCCCCAGACACAGTGGATGATATATTCTGACCCATTAACCACAACCAAGCTAAGCTGTTTGAAACATCTCTACTAGGCAGGTAGCTAGAAAGAGAGAAATAGGATGACCCAAACTACAGGTCTGTACTTCTTTCTGTTTGTGGTGATACTAAAGTGAACATCACGTTAGTTCTGGGGTCTGGCTCCATGACTCAATAGTGGCTGAGGCACTTCATATACACTGAACCCCAAAGGAGCCTGGGAAAGTCTGCAGTGTTGACGGAGACACTCACAGGCATGTGTGTGAGGACATTCTCGTAAATACCTTTCCATCTGGGCTGATAGGGATGCTGGTGGCTTAGAAAATAGAATTCTATAGGGTGGTGAACTGCTCCACTTTATCTTGTGGCCTGGGGCAGGGAGACAGCAGAGAAAACTGATGGGGCCGGTCCCAGACAGAATTGTGCAGAGGCACACACAACACTGTCTATGCAGTGCAGTTGAGCAGGTCTACAGAGCCAAAGAGTCTTTTTCCCCATAGAGAGGTACTGAGAAGTCTAGGGCAGCCTCAGAGGAAAGAGGTCAAGTGGACATGGCAGGCACACTGGTCTGGACTTCACATCCCACTATACTTGAAAGACTCAAGAAAAGCACACTCACCACAGACACCCAAACACTATACAGCCTGAGGTTTGGAGTCTCTGTAATGAGCTAAGGGCTAATGTCATCCAGTCTCCCCTTAGTCCTCTCATAAGCCTTGGGAAGAGCGGACCTGAGCAAGACACCGAAAGTATGAACTGTGAAGGCAAATGCAGCCTTCAGAATGACATGTTAGGAGGCCTGGGGAGCTGCCAGGCAGGGCCTAGGAAAGAAATAAAAACACAGATAGATACACAGAGAGACCAATGGGTAGACAGACATTTTGTCTTCATGGGTGTTACGGGCATGAAGCATATCAAAGTGGGACAAGCCACTTAGAAGAATATATGTGTTATAAGAATCATACATGCTGTCAACTATTACTGTTGTCATTAGTCATATTTTAGGAGTAGAACTCCAGGCATTGGGAGTGATAAGCAAGTGACTTATCCATGAACCACACCTCAAAGCCCTCACTGGTTAATTCCAGGCATGTGTTCTCCCACCGTGCCGTGTCCCAGTCTCTGCTTGGTAGATTCCAAGCAAGGGCTCATTCTCCCAGCCACACCCACACCAGCAGATTTTAGCCACGAGTTTTACTGATGAGCTGTGCCTCCAAACTCTCTTTTAATTACGTAAAAATATCTGAAGATGAGAAATCACAGCAAGTCATGGCACATGCATCGGACTAAGACAAAACTCTCTTGTGCAGCTGAGGGCTGGGAGTGCAAGCTCAGTGGTAGAGCCCTTGACGACCCTGAACACGCCCTGTGTTCAATCCCCCTGGACTGGGTGTGGGGAGCTTATGTGACTTTAAGTGCTTAGAAAATCAAGTGTGTGTGTGTCTGCCCAACTATGCTGTCACCATGACCAATGCTCATCCCAGTTAGACACAGACCTGGAATACCTATAACAGATGTAGGAGAGTTGTACAGCATGCAACGGCTTTGAGGAATAACTATCGAAAATATTTTAATAGCCGAAGAATCCTTACTGCTTTATAAATCTGTTCCAAGGGGTAATTATTTTTGAGTTTTAATGATCTAGTCAATCTGCTTGCCATTGGCTTACAAATACATAGCATTTGTTGATAAATATAGGTTTTTCTTAGTCTGATGTATATCCACTTTGGTATTCTTTTTCATATAAAACCCTCCTCCTTTCCATTGTTTCATGGGGAAAAGCCTAGCAGAGTTTGTAAAGAATTCCTTCAGTCTCCGCTCAGCCCACCTTTCTGCCTTCAGAATCAGGAAAGTTAGGACAAGAAAATGGGATCCGGGTGTGGAGAAGGCTCCAAGCTGTGGAGCCCTGGCTTCCTGGGGTTCATCTGGTCAAGCTGGCCCGTGGGTGACTCTGCTCTGTGAGAAGTGCTCAGAGTCACCATAGGCTCAGTGCTAAGGTGTCACAGAAAACTGCCCCTGCAGTGGGAATACCACTTTACTAAACAGCTGTCTGGTTAGGCTAGGTGTCCAGGGCGGGACCCCTTGCCCTTTCCCTCCTCAGCAAGCAGAGCTTTCCATACCCAGGACAGCTGGAACCCAGAGAGCCATCGGGGGACAGGGTGATGGCACAGGCCAGGCCTGACATGGGGACTTTGGCTACACAGCCTGACTTGTGCCCTGGAAATCCAGGCTGACTTCCATCTCCCTCACCCCTTCTCTTCTGCTCCAGGCTCCTGGCTCCCCCAGAGCCTCTCCAAATTGCCTCTGTCCCCTCCTCCCTTTCAATATTTCTGGAAGTGTGTGCCATGGCTTTGTCATATGGAGATGGATAGAGGCAAGAGAAGTGGGCAAACGGGGCTTGGGTCTTAATGTCTCTTTTCCTTTCTTGTTGGGGAATTAATATCTCTTTGCCTTTCTGGTGGCGAAGAGGCTGCTTCAGGGTATTGAAAATATCCCAGACCCCACTCCCTGTGAAGCCTGGGGCATGTTTATCACGGTGCCAATAAAAGCGGCACGATTTATGGTTCTGCTTTTTAACTCATTCAATTCTCTCTTCATTGGGAGGTTAATGCTGTTGATCTATTTTCTCTTGAAACAAATAAAAACAATATGTGCTGACACTGGCTTGGACTTTTGACATGGACCAGAGAGGTCAGCATTTAATTTTATATTTATAGACTACACAGACAATATTATCTATATTAGAGACTGCTCACTCAATCCTTGTCATTTTACAACTTGGGTCAGAGGCTCCCGTCTCCTGGCTGGGACCTCCTTCTGTTTCCTTCTTTTCCTCAATCTCTTCCCAATGTTTCTCTCTTTGCTTGTTCTTCCCATGGCATGGTGCATTTTGTATTACTTTGTTGTTCCCGCTCTCTGTGTACATCTGATTTTCTACTGTCTGTCTTTTGCATTTGTCTGTCTGTCTATCTATCTTTCTATCATCTATCTATCTATCTATCTATCTATCTATCATTCTATCTATCATCTGTAATCTGTTTTATCATCTATGTATCAATCATCTATCTATCTTTCTATCATCTATCTATATCTATCATCTTTCTATCTGTAATCTGTTTTATCATCTATATATCAATCATATATCATCTATTTTCTATAATCTGTAATCTGTTTTATCATCTATATATCAATGAATCTATAGTCTTTCTATCTATCTATCTATCTATCTATCATCTTTAATCTGTTTTATCATCTATATATCTATGAATCTATGGTCTATCTATCTATCTATCTATCTATCTATCTATCATCTTTAATCCATTTTATCATCTATTTGTCACCTATCTTTCACTTAGCTGTGTATATCTTTATCGTCTATCGTCTCTTTATCTATTTCATTCATGTATCCATCATTAATTTACTCCCATATTTTCTAGTATCTATCTAATCATCAGCCATCTCTCATATCTCATTTATCTATCATCTGTCTGCCAATCATCTGCCTAAATGTTTTGGTTTGTGTATCACCTACTTCTAGGTGCTTGCCATGTTTCTTTGATATCTGTCACTTCCCAGTACCCCACCACCTCTCCATCTTCAGTACACCTGTTTTAACATTTGTCTCTTTCCCTGTTCTCTTGGTTCCCTCTTCCTTTCTTTGGCTTGCCTCCTCCCTCCTCTTCAATCTCTTCCCCCTTCTGGAAGCTCGAAGCTCTATGTGTGAATGAAAATCTCCTGTGTCTGAGGTTTTGTCACATCCCTGGGGCTTTTCCCTCACTCCTATCTTTAGGGAGATGTGGAGAGCGACGGCATCAGAACTGAGCAGTATTGAGTTTGGACAACCAGAGTGCTGCCCTCCACTGAGAAACCTTCTATTTTCCTTCTCCTTTCTGAGACCCACGTTCAACCCCACATACAAAGGCGTTGGTTTTGATGGAGCAGAAGTATCTCTCTCCTGAGTCTCTCTCGTGCTTACCCAGCAGTGAGAGCCCCACTGTTGAATGCAACATCTCAACCATCAAAGTGGTTTGAAAAGTGAATGATGGGCGTTGCTGGAAAGCCACCGTGGGCGGGATCCTGGACCTGCTGTTCCAGTCCCAAGTTGGGCAGATGTGCTAGGATCTTCAAGCTTGGTGTCTGCCTCTGTGATGTGAGGATGAAGATGAATTCATCACAGCAGGAAGGAAAACGTCACGTGTGGTCAAAGCCTGCTCATAGGGAAGCATGTAGCAGGGCCTGATTTGGGTCTGCAGTGTCATCTAGTTATTTGAGAGAAAATAGCATTTGTTTCTGAGTAACTCTATTAATAAAAGAGGTTGTTTTTCAAATCGATGCCTGTTTGTATAGATTCGGGAATCAGGTGATGACTTATCCATGTGACAACTGGATCTGGAATCTGTCACTTCTTGGTTTGTGCACAGGAGGAAGAGATGTCCCCAGTCCTCGCATAGCTGTAGCTTGAGCATCAGCTCTAGTAGCCTTCAAGTGGGTTTCTCTTG
The DNA here is from genome assembly GCF_003668045.3 of Cricetulus griseus. Classification (NCBI taxonomy): domain Eukaryota; kingdom Metazoa; phylum Chordata; class Mammalia; order Rodentia; family Cricetidae; genus Cricetulus; species Cricetulus griseus. Next base: position 1,975,001 of record NC_048602.1, on the reverse strand, counting down.
TGATGTCCCTGTTGGGTCAGCCACCAGCAGTGTGACTAGGGTTTCCATTGGCTGTCACTGGGCTGTGGGTGCCTCTGGAGCTCCTGTGCCCTCACCTGTGAAATCAGGGTAATGATGCTATGCCATCCATTGATGGCGGGAGGATTAATTAGATGCTATATTTAAAAGACTTTAGATCCTTGGAGGAAAGTGCCGTGTAACTGATATCTGAGAAGATAAAATATTTAAGCCGTAGCCTCCAGGGGCCGTTCATCTTATTGTATTTTCAGCATTTTAGAAATTTTGTATGAAAACATTCTTCAGGAAAGCTTCTCTGCCCAGCCAGCCGGAGCAGAAGCATTTCCTAAGAGAGAGAATAGCTGCACAAAGCACGGTTGTCTCTGTACTGGCTTCCTCTTGCTCCTTGGCCCTACAACAACCAAGATGGCAGAAGCAGATCTTAGCACAGTATTAACTGACCAGCGTCGAAGCCTACAGCAGGGAGATACAACATCATGCCAAAAACCTGAGCAATTCCTGGTCAGACAAAGAGAGTTTCATTCAAATACCAAAAAATTCCCAATTTCAACTGGAGAAAATTTCACAGGCTCCACCCATAGCTAAAGAGATAAGGGCAATGAATAGTGGCTGAGAGATGGAGACTAAGTTTCCTCCAGGAATGAGCTCCCTGGTAGGTTATCCAATCACACTTATCCAATCACACATACAGATCTGAGCAAAAGTAAATGGACACTTCAGGGTGTGTGTGTGTGTGTGTGTGTGTGTGTGTGTATGTTTTATTAGTCAGTTGATCAGGCAACCTAGGACATAACTAGGCTTTGCATCCATTATCATATTTAATTGAAGAACCACATCAAAATTTATACACCCCCCATAATACAATCACACACACAAACACACATACAATCACACACACAAACACACATACAATCACACACAGAAACACACAATCACACACACAAACAATATACAATATACACACACAAACACACATACAATCACACACACAAACACACACACAATCACACACAGAAACACACATATAATCACCCATACAAAATCACACACATACAACCATACACACACACACACACACACACACACACACACACACACACACACAACTTAATAAATAGTAGTTAGAGAAGAGATTATGAATTTGAGAAGGGGTTGGGAGAACATGGAAAGAGCTGGAGTAGGGGGTGGGAGGGTAGAGATGATGTGGATACCGTACTCATATGTCATGACATTCTCAAACAAAAACTCATTTAAAGCAATGCCCTTGCTTGAACAGAAACTATAGACACCTGGAGTATTTTTCAACTTGTTGAGATTTAGCTTAAACCAATTTTCTTGCTTTGGATGATGCTACTGAGACATACAGATTAATTTTAACCAACGACCTCTTGGGAAACTAGAGGCCAGATGGGCTGCCTGATTCCCTGGAGACAACAAAAGCTTAAGTTTCATAGCTGTGGTCTTCAGGGGCCCTAGGAGGTCCTTCGGTCCTTGTATTGGTAATACTGCATTGTTTCCATGAAACTGTGCAAATGCCAGTCCCAACCACACCTAGACACACCCACTCTTCAGTCTCCTAGGCTGGAATGATATTTTTCTTTTTCCTTTTTGGATCCACAAAATTCCACTCAGATATTTTCTTGTTTCATGAGGCAGAAGTCCAGCTCAAACCAGCCGGAGCAGGAAAAGGAAGCTACCAGTTCACATAACTGGTAGTGGGGTGCTGCAAATGTCCTCAGGCATGGCTGGATGGGAGTTCTGTAAGCCAACAGCAGCTCCACCTCCTTCCGTCTCCCAGATCTGAAGTCTTCAATACTGCCAGCTTCTCCTCAGAAGTTCCCCCAGTGATGAACTGCTAGATGACCTCAGCTTGACTTCCAAAACCTACGTGGTAGAGACAGAGAATTGGCTGTTCAATGTTGTCTAACAACTGCTGTCACATGTGTGTGTGTGTTCTAGGGTACAAACCCTCCTACACACAATAAGTAAACATAAAAAGATAAAGGTACTTCATAAATGTAGCCCTTTGTGCATTCATTCTTCCTGAGAGACACACTTACGTACCTAGGCTCTATTTCCTGTAAAGATGACCTAGATGCTGTGTGCTGTGATTTGCAGGGGTCAGCCATTTGTGGTAGGCAGATGTCAGCATGGAGTAAGGGTCAGGACTGGTCCCTTCTATCTCCATTCAGTTCTTGACTTCTGCAGAGAGTTCCAATTGCTTGGCACGCCAGTCCCAGGCAAGACTATCAAATTATCTGATACTAATTTTTGCACAAGAAAAGGAAGATTCAAATTAGATGTTGCATTTTCTATGGGAATGAAGAGGGTTGCAGGTTTGCATACCTGAGTGTGCGTAGCTCACAATTCAAACTCTACGAGACCTTTGCAGTGTAACACACCCAGGGGAATTTTCTGATTCTTGGCAAGCCTCGGAGAAGGTGTGGGATGGCTGTCTCTTCCCCAAATCAGGAGTAGAAAGAATAAACCCATGAGCAGGAACCCATGGCCTCAGACGTCCATCCTTCCTTCCCTCCCCTAAGCCTGGTCCTGAGCTCCTTGACATTCTGAGCACCTTGAGAGAGTAGGGAATGGGTTGTGACACCGTGGTCATATTCGATATAATTGCACCATTGGTTTCCCGAGTGTGACACATCTTGCCTGATTACACTACATGTTCAAGGTGTAAGAGTTGGATGAGGGGGCTCTTGTCTGGTGACCTTTATTTTGGCGGAAAGCTAATAGGTATTCCATTCTGCAGCGAGCAGGCTCTCCTGGGGAATCTGCACACCGAGCCAGGCTTTGCCTCCACCACCATGTTTAATTGAAGGGAGAACCACTTCAAATTTTTACCTAATGATTTGTACAACATTCTTACATAATAGAAGGGAAGTGATGAGGGTCAGTCTTCCGTGATCTGCTAATAAAGCCATCTCCCTTGCTCTATCCTAGCTCAGACTTGGGGCTGTGGATATTTGCAAGCTTATGACAGAACAGAAAGGGGTCCGTGGAGCCCTGGTCAGTAGTGGCAAGTGAAGGTGTGTGGCTTTTGCCCAGTAGAGGCATCATGTAGAGCTCACTAGGAGTTGGCTGATACTTTGCCTATTCACAGTCATCCATGAACTGTGTTTGCTACCAAGCCTCTCCTGTTCCCTGCTGCAGCTATGCATGGTCTATTTGGGCAGGTAAAACTAGATACAGGAGACCAAAGAGCAGGCAGAGGGTTCCTCCTCTCCAAGACTAGGAGATGTCTTCCAGACAAGTGCTGCCTGACAGCCCTGCATAGCCACCAACCTAGAGCTCAAAGACCATGCAGACAGATGGGCTTTCTGGATGACACTGCTTTGTATTTGACAACACCTTCTACCCACCACTCACCAAGACCTTCTCAGATTCACACTCTAGTGAAACCAGTTTCACACTGGGGCTTGTGATCCCTTTGAGCAGAGTTTCACCCTTCACAGAGAGTGAGACCTGGGAGAAAGCACAGATTCTGGAACATTCTGAACGTTTGTTTTTAGTCTCCGTAAGGAAAAGATGAGAATGCTTCTCCTGACTTAACGGAGATGTGCTTAGCCAGAGTCTCTCCATCCTGCCTCCTCTTCAAGTGACATCATTGCAAACTAATATTCCTAATCTCACCCTCCCCAGACACAACCCACCTGCTCCCCAAATCACTCAAAGATTGTTCATAGCTTAGAGGATAATAGCTATCTCTCTCCACCTGGCATTCCAGACCAGACCCTGAACTCCTGGTTCCAACTCACTCTGCCAAGTTCCCCTTCCATCCATGGCCAGGTTCTCATCAAATCTCTTTGACTTTCGTTGTCTCTTGGGAATTTAGAAACTCTTCACTGCTCCCTTCCTCCACTTTGGAACTTTGGTGGCCCCAGTAACAGTGTGTAAGACACCTCCATTCTCTCAGACTTTCCAAGAGCATGGCAGGCAGCTCTACATTCCTTTCTCTGAGTCCCCCTGAGAGACACAGACAAGAGACCCTCTCAATACAGGTGATCACTCCCAACCAGCTCACCCCCCTCTGTACCTGCAGTACCTCTGGGTTGATCAAGACCACCCTCCAAAGCTGGAAGGAGTTTCAGCCTTGGGTGCAAATTTGACCCACACGGTGAGCCATTGTTCTAGGTAGCCAGATCCCACACTAGAACAATCATAACAGAATCCATGCAGTTAGGTCCCATCAGAACTTTCAAGGCTCCTCCTGGTCAGGCCAGGCTGAGAACTGTGGCTCCAAACTCATGTTTGAAAATATGACTTCTCAGCCTCACTCTGAACTAACGAGTGTAGACTCTCTGAGGATTGCCTTTGGACATCAGGAATTTTGAGCTGTTTCTTGAATGCATCTAACTGCTGGTTAACAGCAGCATCCAGGCAGTGCTGTCAAGTGGGAATCCAGAATGGCCACGAATATCTCAGTAGAACGGGATGGAGGCCATCAGATGCAGTTCACAGTCCCATGAAACAGAAACCTAATTCCTCATCCAGATGGACTCAGCTAGTAACTGACTGACTGGACTCTGCCACCGGTCTGTAAAGCAACAGTAAGCCTGATTGTATTGGTGTATGTCCTTAGTTGACAGAGTTGGGACTAAACCCATTGGCTGGGTGGTCAGGGTCAGCTGGCAGCGTGCTGGCAGCCTCCCTGTGCCTCCCTTTGTCTATTTTTCCTGACCCTGTCAGAGCACTCACTGTATGGAGGGCATGGTGGAAACCAGAATTTCTGTGGCAAAAGCCATGAAAGGGGGTGGAGATTTCTTTCAGGTCGAAGTTCAGAGAACCACCTTGGCAGGGAATTGTAAAGCAGTGATTCTCAACCTTCCTGATGCTGCAACCCTGTAATACAGGTAGCTTTTCATGTTGTGGTGATCCCCCAACCATGAATTTATTTTTGCTGCTACTTCATAACTATAATTTTGCTTCTGTTATGTAAATATTTGTGTTTTCCAATGGTCTTAGGAGACGCCCGTGAAAGGATCATTAGACCCCAAAAGGTTGACAGCTGTTGGTGTAGAGACCAATACGGCTCTGTCCTCAGCAGTGTGAGCTTTCACCCTGGCTTGTTAGATCTTAGTAGACCAGGAAGCAGAGTCTGACCCTGAAGCAAGGCCAGGCTGAACAGCCTATAGCCAGAAGTCCCAAAGTCTCCCAAAGCACTGCTTCTGACTGGGCACCAACTGTTCACACACATGAGCCTATGGGCTGAGTAGGGGTGGGAGCTCCCCAGATTCAAACCAGACCCTCCTCCTCTGGCACTGAGGCAGCATGGTAGTTTCCATAGTTGCCCGGTTAATCTTTAAGTGCCCACTTTAACCACTTAGACATTACACTCTCATGAGTGGGCACCCTGCAACCTGGGAGGCTCGCTGTCTTCTAAAAGAGACTGTGATCTAATCACCAACAAACACCGGTCTAGGGGTGAGCCGAGATGCTATCATTTATCCTGCAGTTTCTCATTAAGCATTTTATAGTTCTCAAACTTTAATAACTTTAGTTATAGGTAAGATAAAAAACAATCTCCCTGGTAATGAGCAGAGAATCTCCTTCTTGGCCATGATATTAAGCTTAGATTGTGTTTTCCAAAGCATGCAATGTTCCCCCTCTTGGATGGTGTCCCCCCACCCTGAGGAATCCAAATGATGATATTTGCAGCCATGTAATGCAGTTACCCTAAAATTTAATAGATTTGCTTTTAAATGCCACTTAGATATTGTTCCTACCTTGCCTATAACCCAAGTTATTAAAATTTAACACTGAAAAAAGGGCTTTGTGAAGACTTGTGTAATGGCTTAGCAAACCAGAGACTGGGCATCTTGCCTGACAGAGGAGCCACCTGGGCCACAAAGAGACTTCAGAAGCCACTGCGGATAGCCCCTGGCCCTGACATACACCTTGCCAGGGACTTGGACCCACTGAGATTTTCAACTTCCATGAAAATGGCAGAAACTGCCAAAGCCCCTTATCTGCATACAGATAGTTACAAAGGGGAGTGATGACTTCCCTGGTGTGTAATTTCCTTTGCCTGGGATGGCCACCTGCCTGAATGGACCTGTTAATGACTTGGACATGGAGCAACTGCCTACTTGAGTTTAGTGTTTGTTCTCAGAGAAGCTGGGGAGCACTGATGGTTTGGGCTGGATTTAGCCTCTTAGTTTCTTCAGCCTCATGAACACTCTGGGAGAAATGAGACTTATTCCAACCTGATCCAGTCTCAAATAACACTGTGACATAAAGAGACACTCTGGCACATAGCTCTCTCTCTCTCTCTCTCTCTCTCTCTCTCTCTCTCTCTGTGTGTGTGTGTGTGTGTGTGTGTGTGTGTGTGTGTGTGTAAGCTACCATGCACATACATGTACACATATGTAATACAGTATCCTGCTTATGGCTATTTATGTGTGTATATAGATTGATAGAATTTCCCATGTCTCTGTAGGTGACTGTCTGGTCCAGGTTATGATTATTTATGTGACAGAGAAAGTGTGTGTGTGTGTGTGTGTGTGTGTGTGTGTGTGTGTGTGTGTGTGTGTGTGTGTCCTCTCCCTGTGAGTATGTTCTTATTGGTGCACATGTATTTCAAGGCTCCCAGGTAAGACGGGGAAACACCACTGAATCCCAGCCTGGAGAAAGTCTATGGAAAGAGAGACAAAGGCTTCTTGAAGCTCAGCTGCATTCTCTAGTTGGTTCCTATTTGTCGTGTGATTTGGAAGAAAAGAATTTGGCTCTGGGAGGTAGATCACTGTGCCTTGAAGCTGCTTGGGTAGCAGGCTTGGCAGTGGAAGCAGGGAATGGGATTTGCCTGGAAAGGAGTCACCTGTTAATTACACTGGGATGGCGGACTCTGAGAGAGACCGCGGATGGTGGATAGGTGAGCGGCGAGTTTCCTCTTCCTCCCGTGGACTCTGAGGAAGCCTCAATGCCGTGTGGTGATGCCTTAGGTGGGGCCCCTTGGGCCCTGGAGGCCATGATGGCAGGGATGCTGCATGGAGGGTCTGTGTGCACAAACACTGCCTGGGAGCTGGTTCAGCGCCAACGTTCTGAATGGGTGTGCTAACTCCTGGTCCTCTGTGCGTGCAGGAAGCCCTGGGACTTGTGATTGCACTGGGGACAGGCACTGACCTTTGTCTCCTGCCTTTTACATTGTTCTGAAGACAGGGGGAAGGAGTGAAACTCAGAGCATCACAGAGGAGGGGGACTGGTGAGATCCAAGTAGAGGGAAAGGATCAGAGGCAGTAGGAGTGAAGAAGCTCGGGCCCTCAACACGAGGGGCCGTGGCATGAGGGATGGTGTCCCAGTGGGTCTAGGGAGCCTGCTCTTCCTTCAGAGGACCTGGCAGGAAACAGGGGTGCTCAGGGGAGACTGTGGATGGAAACTCCTTACAATTATCACCCTGCTGATAGCTGTGTATGCAAGGAGAGGCACACAGTCCTAAGGACAAGGCCACACAATCACAGCCTTGAGCCTTCATATGAGCAGGCAGGGTGGCTCCACATCCCCTGTTGGCAGAAATGACCTCAAGGCCCAGGGGTCAGGAGTGAGAGGTCTGTCAAACGCGGCCCTAGGAGCTCATGTTGGCGGAAGTTTTCCCACACATACAGTTTTGAGAGTCTCGGAGATGATGGCACGACCCATGGTCACATCCACCTGAGGACGTTCAGTCACAGGCCAGTAGTGAAGGCAGGGCCCCTGGAAGGGGTGGAAGGATTGTGACCATGGAGCAGAGAGGGCTCTAAGCCAAATGTGACCTTTTCTCTGTCAGCATCCGACTATCCCCCTCCGTTGTTTCTAAGAAAACCATTGATTAACTGTAAACCAGAGGCCAAATGATTATAGCAATGCTGAATGATGAAGGTAATAGCTAGCGGCTTGCCTAGGTGTCTATCATCAGATGGATGGACACGGAAAGTGTTGTATATTCTAAACGGCAGAGGTTTACTGAGCCCCGGGGAAGGTCAGAATGATGTCATTTGTAGGAAAACGAATGGCCCTAGAGATCACCATGTCAAGTGAAATAAGCCAGACTCGGAAAAACAAATATGACATGATGCATCTCATAGGCGGGATCTAGACTGGAAAGAAAACTTGGAAGCAGAAGGGAGGTTATTGAGATTCATCAGGAGAGGGGTGGGGACAGAGAGGATGACGACGGCAGTGAATATGATCATGACAGACATGCATGAAATGTCTCAAGGAAACACATTATTTTACACCATGTATACACATTCATGAGAATGACCAGCGGAATAACAAAGAGAGAAAGATAGGTAAATGCATATCTTCTGATAGCAGAGTCAAACCCACCCAGAGATGACAGTATCCTGTACACAGTTCACACATAAGAAATGCTGGTGATGCTGATGCTTCGATGCAGTTAACACATCTCTGGTTACAAGGCACGGTCACGGGCCGATATATCCTCTCAGAGTGACCTGGAAGTATAGAACACCCTAGCTTTTGCAAGCATCGCCATGGCCCTAGGTAAGGATGACTTCTACATGGGCTGAGCCAAAGGTGTCTCCATTAAGACCAAGTTCACTGAACATCGGAGGCTTTAAGACTGCAAATCACCAGTGAATTGTGATCCTGGGCACGGCCTCTCTGAACTTGCTTGGCAGAACCAAGCACACCTCTGTTTAGAGATCTAAATGGCATGGCCTGGTCTCGTATCTGGCCGCATAATAAATTGTAGCCCTCGCATTAACCGGTCAGGCATCAGTGATAACTGAAATGCCGGCTGCTGGTGGGTCCCCGATCAATACGATTTTCTATTTATAGGATTGGTACAAATGGAAGTTTTATTTAAATGAGACAAAGCCAAGGACTACACAGGCGATCGATCTGATAAGATACAGTAAAAGAGTTTAATTTCAGGTTGATACGCAACACACACACACACACACACACACACACACACACACACACACACAGAGAGAGAGAGAGAGAGAGAGAGAGAGAGAGAGAGAGAGAGAGAGAGAAAGAGAGAAAGAGAGAGACTTGTGGAAACATCCGTGCCTTCCCCTGAGATATGGACATGCTGCAGGCAAAGCCGTGTCCTGCAAACACTTAAAAGAACCAAGCTGTGACAATGTGCTAGGTAGCAGAGTTAAATAAAAATCAGACAGCCGGCAGAAGAAATAAGGAAGCTCATCAGATACAGCAGAAAGGTGGTCTTCCCTTTAAATGCTCTCATGCTTACATCTCTCTGCTGTTATTGTTTAGCCATGTGATGCTAGAGAGGGCTCTGTCTGGCCTGTCATTCTGTTTTTCCTTCTAGAAATGAGCCCACCTAACTCAGATCCTCCATAAGTTCTCCAGGGAGATGCCACTGTAAGGGAAAAGGCAGGAGTAGAGAGATAAACTTTGCACATCCTAATCTCATTCTGGTAACCGGACAACTGCAGAGACCAGGCTTAATCATTACACCCTTAGAGCCATTCAACCTGGAATAACAGGACTGGAGCCGAGAGCAATAGCTCCAAGTGTTCCTCATTAGGGAACAGGTTTGATAGGGAACAGGTTTGAACACTTGGTCTCCAGCTGTCTTGAGAGGTTATAGAACCTGTGGAATTAGAGCCTACCTGGAGGAAGCAGGCCACTGGGGGCAGGACTTGAAGGTTGTCTCTTTGCTCTGTGTCTGGCCTGGATTTCCAGTTCCCTGTCTATTAAGACGTCAAGGAAGCAGTGACTTCCTGACAACATGGATTGGATTGTTCCCGACTCTGAGCCTTTCCCACTATGGTGGACAGTGCCAAGCTATGGTGGACCGGTACCTACCAAACTGGAAGCCAAAAGAAGCCTCTGATACTTGAAGCTGTCACATTAAAGGGGATGTAATTAACCACGAAGGTGTGGCTTCTTTGAGTCCTGCCACCCACCTACAGATAGATCAGGTGGCAGGCTTACATGCCTGCAATTTATCCTCCAAAAAACGGTGATAGCAATTCCTCTGTTTGCACAGTAGCCATGGATGTTCTAGGAAGCCACTCTTAGGGAGCGCTTGGTCATAACTTGGCAAAAAGAGATGTGTTTTTGGTCCTGGGGATTTGGCTGTGCCCCATGGACGTGGGTAACTAGGGATTCCGGAGCCAAGAAGAAGGGTTACGTTGTCAAGGCTACCAGTGTCAAGTCCCAGACAGTACCAGTATCAGCCTGGCATGGGCTTCCACTACCGTATCAGCAGGGAGAAGGGCAGTACGCAGGCGTGGAGGAAAAGACTGACCCTTCTTTCCCAGGTGTAGTGGAACATTCACACTGTCCCTTGGGTAGAAGCAAAAAGGCTGGCTTTGGTTACATAGCATCCTCTGTGATGGTCTCTAGAGTCCTGTGCTGTTGTTGAATTCCATGCTCACTCCACAGCCTCTGGGGATCCTAATTTATCATCGCTATCCCAGCACATATGTTTCATGGCTTCCACGGTGTGTCATGACACCGTGGGGTGGTTCCCAGCCCCGGCCAGATAGACACCCGAGCAGCATAAGCAGTATGATGCTTTTTCCTCTCTCGCAGGGTCTTGGGATTTTTAACTTATGAATTTTGTGTGTACATTTGTATATGTGCATTCGTGTATGTGTGTGTGTGTGTGTGTGTGTGTACACAGGACAAACTCAGGTGTCATTCCTCAGGTACCACCCCATCTCTATTTTGAGACAGGGTCTTTTGCTGTCTTTGGGATCATCAATTAGTCTAGGCTGGCTGGCTGACCTGTCACTGCCTCCCAGCACTAGGAATACAAGTGTGTGGCACTGCCCAGTGTTATTTTTTAACATGGATTGTGGGGACCCAACTCAGGATCCTCATGGTTGCATGACAATTAATTAAACAACTAAGTAACTTGTCCGGATCTTTATGTTTGTTGCTTTGTCTGCTTGCTTATTTGTTTTTGAGACAGCATCTCACTGTGTAGCCCTGGCTAGTCTTGAACTCACAGCCCTCTTTGCCCTAGATTCTTGAGGGCCAGGGTTGCAGGCATGTGCCATCATGTCCAGCCAGGATCCGAGGAAAAGGAAGTCAAGATACCCGTTTTCCTTTGCAGGGTGAGTCCATCTGCTATAATCTAGGGAAATGAAGTTTATCTTTTTAATAGCATTGAGAGACTTCATCTTGCATATTAGAAGTTCACCAGGTATTAGGTAATTTAGATCATAAATTCTCTTCAAAGTGACCTGTCATAGTCTCTATATTTATTTATTTATTTCTAAGAGAGGATGGGAGGCATAAAAAGCAGGCTTTGTAGTTTTATATCTGTCAGTTTGTCACATAAATATCTCAGTAACTACTGATCGTATCATCATAAAACTTCCATTTATATTGTTAGACACCTCACCTTAGCCCATGGCACAAACACTCAACCAACATGCAAGATGCAAGCTCATTCAGATCCAAGGCCATTGGCTCTCATCTCAGTATCTTTCTGTACGGGAGGGGGAGAGGTTTAGAATGGGCTAGATTAGAAATGGGATCCGTCAGCCAGGCGGTGGTGGCACACGCCTTTAATCCCAGCACTCGGGAGGCAGAGGCAGGCGGATCTCTGTGAGTTCGAGACCAGCCTGGTCTACAAGAGCTAGTTCCAGGATGGCTTCCAAAGTCACAGGGAAACTCTGTCTCAGAAAACCAAAAAAAAAAAAAAAAGAAAGAAATGGGATCCTTCACAGAAGAGACTACTAACGAAGCAATGTAGCATCCCAGAGGTTTTGTTCACCATGCCAAAGGGCACCTCTACCATGGGACACAATGAACACAATGAAGTCCTTTAGAGTGGTGGGTGCCTAATGGCCTTCTCAGAGGGCACCATTGGGAAACAGCCTGCCAAATGCAACCCAGGTCCCTCGTGATCACGGTGGCCGATGGGCATGGAAGCCTTCAGGCAGGTTGACTCTGCTTTAGAAGGGGGTAGTGGAGAATAAGATGGATGTAGATAAGAGTATTCATTGAGAGCTCACAGTGTGTTAGTGCCACAGGGTTCCAGGGACACAGAGACAATGCCCCCACCCCAGCCAGCCTGAGCTATCACAGATCCATATGTGAACAACTGAAACTCCTCCTTGGGAGTGACAACAAACACGTGTGTGAGGGAACACCACTACCGAAAGACGGAGGAGCTTAGTTTGGCAGAGAACTTTTGAATGGTAGGGATAATAGGGGCTGTTAATATCCTGGTGTATGAAAGAAATACTTGGTTTCCAGACAGGGCTGCGCACGAATATTATTACACGTGACTATTTCTATCATTATTTACTGTGTGTGTTTGAGACAATGGCTAGCTATACAGTTCCAGTTGGCCTTGAACCAGCTGACCTCTTTCCTCGGCCTCTGAAGTGCTTGGATTACAGATGTGCACCATCATACCTGTCCTTTGGTTATTATTTAATGGGTATAAGCCATGTGTACAAGTATGCAAGAAGACGTGAAGGTCATGCAACCCGCCAGTTCCCAGAGCTCGTGGTCTAACAGGTTGAGATATAACAAAGCAAATAATCACACAAATAACCTAAGGGCATCTTGGAGGGGACTAGTGAAGTTTTGGTATGAAAACTTATATGAAAATATGATAGGGAGTGTACTGTGTATGTTCATCTTATTGATTATTGAATAAAATACTGTTTGGCCAATGAGACAGCAAGTTAGACGGGACTAGGAGTCAAAGAGGATTCTGGGAAATGTAGTAGAGAAGTGGTGATCCAGGCAGGAAGTGACATAGCAAGGAGACTCATATTTAAGCGAAGGAGAAACAGGAAGCATCCCTTTTCCTCCTCCGCTCTTCCTTCAGTGGCACAATGTGAGCCACCGGCAAGGAGGGACGCCAATGGAAAGTGTCCAATAAGATAAGTTTTATAAAATATATAGATTTATGATAATTAAGACTGAGCTAACAGATGAGAAATCCTAGTCATTGGCCAAGCAGCTTTTAACCTAATACAAGTTTCTGTGTATTCATTTGGGCCCTAACTCAGGCGGGCGGCGGGCATAAAGCTCACACGTTGCAGTAGGGCTCAGGCGGCTTTTGGCGGAAAGATTCATTGTAACAAAAATATCTAGCCATCACTGCAGACCAAGTCCCTAGGACTCCCAAAATCATCTTCGAATAAGCCTCTCCCCCTCATCTGACACAGAGGTGTGTATGTCAATGCTAACCGATCACACCCACATGGCGTAGAATCACACAGCCCAGAGGCAGCAGCCTGGAACTGAGTGAGCATTCTGGACATAGTGCTGAAAATGCCACTCCTCCCTCACTTTCTTGTAGGCTGGTCCCCAAACAGGACCACATTTGGGAGCACCATCGCACTTGGGACAGTAATCTCATGTCCATTACGACACATCGGCATAAGGATAAAGAGAGCTTTTGCTAGCAAGAGCCCTGCAGATAGCACAGAACCCGGAGAGGGTCAGTGGACAGGGGTCCGAATAACACATCAGCTGAGAGCCACGTCTTGCTGGGGGAGGAACTTGGACTGTGAGGAAGGCGGTGAGGGCTTGAATGGATATATTGCATTATTCCTACCAAGTGTGATTGTTTCTTACACTTTGAAACATCTCTTCTTGTTGGGGGGATGGCTCAGCTTGTCCAGTGCTTGTTGCATTTATCTGAGGACCTGAGCTCGGATTCCTAGGACCCATGTAAAAGCCAGATGTAGCAATGCATACCTGTCATCCTAAATCTGGCAAGACAGAGACAGCAGAGCTCCTGGGCCTTGTTGACCAGCCTCGCTGAAATTGTGAGCTTTAGGTTCATTGAGAGACCCTGTCTCAGAAACTAAATTGGAGGTTGTCTAGTCAGCCTTGGCCTGTCAACGTGATATATCTCTACAGTCATCAGAGGGAGTCTCAATTGGGGGAACTGCTGAGATCAGACGGGCCTGTGGACATATCTGTGTGAGATTATTTTGCTTCTTGATTGATGCTGGGGGCGCAGCCCACTATGGGCAGCACCAGCCCTATGCAGGCAACCTTGGCCTGTATAAGAAAGCAAGAGCCAAAGGGAGCCAGAGAGTGAGCCAGTCAGCGGCCTTTCTCCATGCTTTCTGCTTTGATCTCTAAGACTTCCCTCACTAATGGACTATGTCATGGTGGTGTGAGCTGGAATAGACCCTTTCCTCCCCAGTTGCTTTCAGTCAGAGTATTTCATCATAGCAGCCGAATGCAAACTAATACAGAGAACAATAGACAATGATATCTGATGTCAACCTCTGGCTTTTAGACACACCTACACAGTTAAGCATATACATATAAGTTTACATCAATCAAAACAAATCTTAAACTTTGGCTTCTGTGGCTCTTTTCACCCTAACCTAGGAAAACAACAACCGTTACTATATGGTTCATTTTGGTTTGTTTTTCCTTGCTTGGGAGCAAACCCAGGGCCTTGGTTCTGCCATTAAGCTACATCCTAACCCAATAAGTGTAGCCCAAGCCTTTGCAACCTGTCAGGATGGGTGCACAGCAGCCACCATCCTTTAGAACATCTCTTCAGCTGGATAGATACCACTTAGAGACAAGGCACAAATATGGGGACACATTGTTTGGCCCTAAGCTCCAACCTGTACTCTCTGCGGTGTGTGTAAGGGACATTTTCATCTATAGCATTCAATTTCTTACCTTTACCTTCTCTCCCACAGTAAGCTCTGGGGTGGACTTACGTGCACAGGGGATATGAAAGCGATGAACATGCAAGGAAACGATGGGTGTGTCTGTATTTGAGGGCAGACAGAGCTTCTGGCACAGTTCTCGTTCTCTCAACAGACAGCATTCTTTTGTTTGTTGAGCCCGGAACACTGTGCTTTTCCTGTCACCAATCGTCTTTTCCACAAAGAGGCAGCCTCCATTTCAGGGGGCTAAGAGGTGTTCTTCTGATTTCCCTCCCTCCTCTGCGTCACTTTCTTCCCTTGCTCCAGCTGGTATCTTCCCTCCTCGGCTGCCTCTTAGACTGTGCATCGTAACTTATGAGCTTTTGTGTTTGGATCCCTGGATTGGCTTGTTTGTGCTTTAAGGGACTTTGAACATGACACATAGGCTGCCCTAGGTGAACATGAGGAACAATAAACAAAAATTGTTGATGGGGTGTGCCTGTGGAAACCAGAACTTCAAAGCAAGATCAGAATTAATTTTAAACATTTGGGCCACGGGGGCAATACAGACACCCACAATTTACCAGGGACCCCAAGGACCAACCAACTACAGTGGAGTAGGGAAGACTCAATGTAAGCCATAGCTCCTAAACATGCCCTCATCACACACAAAGTATGAGAAATAGGAAAGCAAAATCAGGAGCAAAAAATCAGATCCAGGCCTAGTGATGTAGGCCTGTGACCCCAGCCTCTCAAAAGGCTGATGAGATGGCATCAGTAGGTTAAGTCCTCTGTGAACCACAAAGTAAGTGCAAACAGCTCAGTGAGACCTTGTATTATAGGGAAGAGTAAAACAAGAACTGAAGATACAATTCAGAAATTGGTAGAGCCCCTGCCTAGAATTCCCCAGTGAGGGGCTGGGGGCGTGGCTCAGTGGTAGAGCCCCTGCCTAGAATCCCCCAGTGAGGGGCTGGGGGCGTGGCTCAGTGGTAGAGCCCCTGTCTAGAATTCCCCAGTGAGGGGCTGGGGGCGTGGCTCAGTGGTAGAGACCTTGTGTAGCATGCACGAGGCCTTGGGTTACACCTCCAGCCCTGACAAAGATAAAAAGAAGATATGATACTTGGTGACTTGGAAGAATAAGAGAAGATCTCATAAAAGAAGCCACCAGAAGGTTCCAAAGGCTTTCTAGATGCATGTCCTGTCCTCTAGCAGAGCCTCTGTCACTTACTCTCGCTTCTTATTGACCCCAGGGGCTTAAACATTTGGGTCTCAGACAGAAGAGTTGCAGTAATAGCTGCGCACTGCCCAGAGGCACCTGGGCTTCACCCCTGGACTTGGCCGTCCTTGGCACAGCTTTGGACTCCTCACACTCAGCCTGTGTTTAATGCCCGAGAAATTTGAGTCTCTGCACTAAAGGAAGGCTCGACCATCCTTTCCGAAAGGTGGTCCCAGTGAAACCAAAAGCTTGCTTTGGACTTCGCAGGTCCCCCGAGGAGAACAGAGCGGGAAGCACATGGCGAAAAGAGACGGCAGGAACAGAAAGCTCCATCGTTTTTTCACTGACGCCATTTGAGAAGTAAAAATTGATCAACAGACCAGCTGGGCGTGCAGACGCCGAACACAGCATTTGCATGTGCATCAAGAGTGCTGTTCTCAGTTTCCAGCAGAAGAGCCAGGCAGGTTTCTGCATCCAAAGTGGCCATAATTGCCACGGAGAAACTCGGTCACACTTTCATTACCTGTGTGCGGGGCCACAGAGACACTAGACACTGCCCTTGGGTCACAGGGAGGTGGGATGGAAAGTGTGGTATCTGTCGGCTCTGCGGCCCCGAGGACTGTGCGGGGACACTGGACCCGCATTTTCACAGACCCTCAGCTGTGTGTGTGTGTGTGTGTGTGTGTGTGTGTATGTGTATGTATATGTTTTTCTTCTTCCACTTACCTATGGACAAGAAAAGAAAAATGCAAACTACTAAGTTTTTTTTTTTTTAAATCAAAGTCACGATGTACATGTTATCAATGGGTGGCCCCTAAATATGGGGTTTGATGGGCATATGCACATGTATGTGCCTGCACTAGTGTGCGCACACATACACACAAAGCATACACACATACACGCATACACACACACCACACACACACATATACATACACACACCCATGCATGCATGCACACACATACAAACACATGCACGCATGCATGCACACACACTCACATACAAACACATGCATGCATGCATGCATGCACACTCATCTTCATGGAACTACCATCCCAGTTGAGACGCAGGGCATGTCCTTGTCCTCCAGAATTCCAACATGCCTCTTTCCTGGAAATGTCCTCCAGTGGCCACGGGCATCCACACGGCAGCTTCTGCCCGCCACAGTGCTGGAAGCCTGTGTGCAAGCATGCTGCAGTGTGTCCTCCCTCCAAACTGCTTTATACAGCTCAGGCTATTGTTTTCATTCGTAGCACTGAGAGCATCGCAGTTTCTCCCTTTTCACTGCTGAGTAACAGACCATTATACAGTTAAACCCGATGGGCAAGGAGCTGAGAAGAAGGTAAGAAAACCTCGTCCTGGCCAGAATGAAACAACGCTTTCCAGGGACATTCTTGAGTGTTAGCTGTGAGTCAGACCCGATGCTGGGCGGGGTGAAGACAGCCATGAGGGAAACCATAGCAGGCCTGATCTGTGGGAAAGGCAGGCTACAGACACCCAGCTAAGGTCATTTTAGACTGAGAGGCTCACAAAGAAAATAAACCACACACACACACACACACACACACACACACACACACACACTTACACACACACATACATATTTACACAACTTACCTACACACATACATATTTGCACACACATACATACTTACACACACATACACATACACACGTACATATACACACATACATACTTACATACATATTTATACACATACTCACATACATACTTACACACACACACACACACACTTGGACAGAGACTCTGGTTTCGTCTGTCTTCTTTGTCTTTTTATTTGATGTGGTTATGTGATTTTGGAGACCCTCTCAATATGTAGCTGAGGCTGACCTCAAACTCAGCAAGTCTCCGGCCTCAGTCACCTGTATGTCAGAACTGTAAGCGTGTGCCACTGTGCCCGGTGTAGTCTATTTATGCATTTTGCTAAAATCCCTACGAATACCATGGATTTGAAAGAGAAGTGTCTATTTGCCTCTGTTTGTGAGTGTGTTCCTTAACGAAGTACCCATTGACCCGATTCTGGGTGACGTGTGCGAGGCAGACCTTGTGGGGGCCCCTTCTGCTCTTTGCTTGATTAAGTCCATTTCCTATCAGCAAATCGTCCCTTGGTTTTACAGACATATTTGCGGCCACTCAATAGAGATATTTTTTTTTTCCAAATACAAATAGAACCAAGGAACACATGTGCTGCGAGAACTGAATTATTTCCTTCTGAAACTGCCATCCCCCTCTCTGTATTCGAGATTGTCCATGCAAATGCCCTGAAAGAAAGCAAGCTCCCTCTCTAAGCAGGCTTTCTTTTGTGCGTCCCCACTCCTGGACTGTTGAGGAAGGAGACATGGCGAGATGCTTTAGCATTCTGTAATAAAGTAGTTCATGACACAATTAAAATGATGTAGCGGAAGGGTAACGCGATAGGCTGAATTTAAATAACCGAAGCTGATTCAGGGGGCCATCAGAATTAAATGCTTGACGGAACGGACATAACAAATCCAAGATGGCCTCTCCACGTTTCGGCTGCGAGACGGAGTCGACCATGGATATTTTCCAGGCAAATTTGTTGATAGATAAAACATTTTTATAGACTTTCCATTATTCCTTGTAGCCATCAGCTTTTAATTTTCTCTTTCTAGTTAATATACTTGTGTATAATTTAAGCAGAAAACTGCTCTGTTTCATCATAAAAGATTTGCCTGTTACTGGGGCTGTGTAAATCGAGCGGACAGCGCGACATCCTTGAACCTTGTTTTTTGAGGCATTTGTTGACAACAACAGAAAGAAGATCACAGACACCGCCAATAAGCGTGGACATCAATTATTTTTTAATTGTATAGGAGTACAGTACACTAATTAAAACTAGTATATCTTGCAATGCCAAAGGCAAAATTAATTATTAATTTTTATTAATATTCAGAAGTAGCACAAGGAATGCATTAATAAAGATTTGCTGGTTGTGACTGAGATCTTGTTTAGTTTTATATTTTAGGAAAAAAAGACGGAGACGGGTGGTTTGCTGGCTTGATGTAAATAGCAAAGCCTGCTTGCAAGGGGTGCTCTTTATTGAAATGTGCTTTTCAGAGCAGGCGCTGAGTGATGGGGGTGAGGTGCGGTGTCATGGGAACATTCCATGCAAACCCCCAAAGCTTGTCCATAATGTTTTGCCTTGACAACTCTACATGCACCTGTAAAATCGTTATTGTTACCTTAGATACAATTGGGTTATTAAATTGGATATTTTAGTTAAGCCATCTTGAGTTGACATTTAATAATTCATTTAGGAGCTGTGCATATAATATTATCCACTGCACCAAATCCAAGATGAATGCAATTATTTTTGTGCACTAAAAAGATTTTGATAAGGCTACCCCCCTCCTCTCCCTACCCACCATCCTTCCTTCTTTTTTCCTCTGCCCTTCTCTCAGAGTCTGTCAGTCTGTCTGTCTCACAATCTAATGAAATCTCTGGTCCTAGATGGGAAAGATAGACACACTTTTGTGGCTTTTCAGCTCAGTTCCTTAAGCCTAGCTGAGCCCAGTCTTCAAATCATGGAGTGTACAGATGGACCATAAATTCTGCATTCCTTCTAGTGTGTGTAGCCACCGAACTGGCTCAATACTGTTCACGTCAACTCCTTTCAAAGGGACCTTTGCCTTTGCAAAGTCTATCCGTCTCAATATAAATAGAGCATGGAAACCGAGGTCCGGACACTGTCTTGATGGAAAAGGCTGCGTGCAGAAGGGCAAGCTGTCCAGCCTCAAGCATCCACGTCTCCTCCTCACACGGCCATCCATCCCAGTGGGTTGAGCCATCAGCTCCACGTGCTCCTTCGACTGCCTAGTGGGGAACACAATGCATCACACAGCTCGATCCTGTACGTTCTCAAATCATCAAGGGTGAAAGGGAGAGGGGCAGAGCCTTCACAGCTACGATGGAGCTGCGTGCGTTTGTAGGCAAAACTGTACGGCACGGCATATGCACAGTGCGGCCTTCCCTTCACACCTCAGAATACAACAGGACTCCCCGTCAGGCACAAGCTGTCACTGCTCCCTGGGGAAGTCGGCTCTCTGAAGAATAGTCCTCCCGCCCCCCCCATGATCCACCTTCCCGGAGGTTGCTGGTGAGAGATGCCGCCGTCAAGCCGCTCTGGGAAGCCACGTGCTCCCTGGGATGTCTCAGGTGTGTGCCCTCAGATGAGGAGATACTCTTCTGAAAGACTGGAGGGATGGTTGGGCACGCCTCTGGCTGGACACCGGGACCTCAGGGTACGTGTGGCCGTGCACTCAGAGTCAGCATGAAATGCAAGTCAAATGCCATCCAGTCAGAAAAAGGTTTGCTTCAGAGTACCATGCTGAAGTATCAGCTGCCTCCACGTGATATCACAGCTTGGCAGGGGACCCCAGACCCTGATTCCGCGGCCATTAAGTACACAATGGCCCGTATCATGAGAAATTATCTTCCTTTTTAAGTTTTCTATACCTGAAAATCACATGGGTGGATATCGGAGTGTCTGCCCACAGCCATTGAAGCGTTATTCGTCAGAAGCCAAAGCTAATTCACTCTCATTCGAACCACAAAGACACATGTAGCATCTACCTGGATTCCCAAGGATTCAGACTCAACAAAGAGTCACGTGTGAATTAGTTATGGCTGTGTAACAACCAGATCCAAAGATCAAGGACTTCAGCTGACAGACACATCAGCAATGTGTCTGTCAGCAGACTGGGATAGAGCTGAGGTAAAATAGTCCTGGCTGGGCAGCTCTGTCTCATGCTGGGTTTCCTCTCTCTCCATATCTAACACTCATCTATTTGGATATTAGACGGCTACCTGGAACGTGCTCACCTTGTGGTGAGATCAGGGCCAAATGCCCTTCCACACTGGCACACCGGCACTTCCATTAACAGGCCATTAACTCAACTCAAACCATGGAAACAGTTTCAGAATTAAGAGTCCTGGAATCAAACGCCATCCACAAGGAGACTGCAGAAAGCATGGGTGAAGGAAGATGTGACAGAGACCGAAAAGTCAACTATCAAAAAATATTTTCTGCATTGCTGGGCAAGAGAAGGTGGTTGAGTCCATCGGAATCCATGTCACAAAATCCTATAATCTGGACAGTTTTTGGACAAAACTGGTTCCTGGCAGTTCTGCAGGCTGGAGGAGTTCAACTTTCAGGACCATCCTTGGAGCACAGTAGAGTTTGCTGAAGATCTGTTTCCTGGCCCACAGAGAGTGCATGATGGGAGAATAAGTGGCCTCCTTGGTGTCTCTTTAATGAGATCACCAATCACTCTCATCTAGGTTACACCTGCACATGCTAACTCCTCTTGATGCCTTGGGGGGGGGGGCTATGATTTTAACGCATGAGTCTAGAGTTAGCACAAACATTGAGACCCTAGAAAATGGCAAATTGGCCTTCAAAAAAATTCATGCTTTTAAGAACCACACCACCGGTCCTTTCCCTCATTCCCTCTCTGCTTAAAGAGAGAGATGGCTTCACTCCTGGGGTGAGGGGGGATAGTCTGAGACCCCCAGATGGCTGAGGTGGGGACAGCTTGAGTGGGAACAGTCTGAGACCCTTGGGTGGCTGACGTAGGGACAGCTGGTTGTTTCCCTAGCATTTTCTGAGTTTCTCACTGTGGCAGTAGGGCAAGGATGCTCTTTGATAAAGCCTCCACGTGACAAAGACACCTCCCAGCACACCAAGGACCTGTCTCTGCCTTTGTCCATAGGAACTATGTGGAGGAGACTAAGGGAGTCTGTGTGGGCACAGAATCCTAGGCAACCCGACAGACAACCTCCTGGTTGGCATCTGAATCTCTCTCTGACCCTTGAGTCCACCCCTCATCTGTTTGAGAACTCAGAAGCACTGGCAAGAAGTTAAGAACCTCCCCACAACGATACACAGGCTGTGCCTTTGGAAGCTTCCTGAGTGACTGAGAAGGGCTAAGGCTTGAGGGTCCTAAGCACTCTGATCTGCTGGGTCACTGGGAAGCTATAGCTCCCTCCTCTCCACACCCTACTCCCATTGATCTAGTCCAGTAAATTATAGGCCCTGTCTCACCATCTGATAAAACAGTAGTCTTCACCAAGCAATTAGACCAGTGAGGACATCGCTGTGGATACGTGAGGCCAAGCTTGGTTGTTGTGATTTAAAATCTTCACACCTGAGGTTTGTCCAGTCTAGTAATGCCAGCCGCCGATTGTCTGTCTGCTTTGATGGCCAGTATCCCAACTCTTCTGTGACTATGGTGTGCTGTCTAGTTTTATGTCAACTTGATATAAGCTAGGGTCACTGGGAAGAGGGAACCTCAGTTGAGAAAATGTCACCACCAGATTAGCTTGGAGCAAGCCTCTGGGGCATTTTATTGGTTGGTGATTGATTTGGGAGACCCAGCTCACTGTGGGTGGTATCATCCCTGGGCTTGTTGTCCTGGTGCTATCAGAGAGCAGACTGAGTAAGTCATAAGGAGCAAGCCAGTAAGCAGTGTCCCTCTACCTCAGCTTCCAGGATTTCCGCTCTGACTTCCCCAGATGGTAGACTACAAGCTGTAAGACAAAATAAATTCTTTCCTCCTTAAGTTGCTTTTGGTCATTGTTTTAGTCAGTGTTTCCATTGCTGTGAAGAGATGCCATGACCACAGCAACTCTTATAAAGGAAAACATTTCATTGGCGCTAGCTTACAGTTCAGAGGTTGAGTTCATTATTGTCTCATGGTAGGGTGCAGACATGGTGCTGGAGAAGCTGAGAGCTCTACATCTGGATCCACAGGCAGCAGAGAGAGACCAAGAAAGCTCAAAGTCTGTCCCCAGTGACACACGTCACCCAACAAGGTCACACCTCCTAATGGTGCCACCCCTAAGGGCCTACGGGAGCCATTTTCTTTCAAAACCCCTACAGTCACGGTGGTATATAAGATGCCATGGATATGTTATTCCAGCTTTCTCAGTATCCTCATGTGTAACATGTGGAAAGAAGACATGGCCCTCCAGACGGCTGTGGGAGTCCAATGGATGGAAATCTACTGGACCCCAACACAGTGCCTGGTTCACAGGAGGAACATGGGAAAGACCGGCCATCATTTTATTATCAATCAAGTGTGCTGGGGTTTCAAGGCAGAGTCTGACAGACACTCAAAGGTGGCCTTAGCCCTTAGCAGATATGAGCCCTGTTAAGTGAATCCCAGCCTCTCATCGAGATGGTAACTCCCTGAGCAGATCTGAGAGATTTGTTTTCATAAATCATGTTTACATGGTCCTAGGGCCTTGTTTACTGGATTAAGACAAGTTAAGGACATCGGGATCCCGGTCTCAGGGATGGTAGGGAGAGGGAGACGTTCTGCAGAGTTGTTTGATATACACAAAGGTGGGAATGGATCCAAGAGTCTGGCTTTAAAGTCAAAAGCAGGAGTGTTTCACCATGTGACAGTCATCCCCCAAGTGGAACTGGGTATGGCCTTGTCTCCCACATCCTAAACTTAGGCAAGTCCCCAGGATCCATGGCTGGATTCTGTCAAGAACTTCTGTTAAGTATAAGTCTAGTTCCTAACCCCAAACCCAGGGGATGTCATATTGGCAGTGGCTGGACAGAAATAACAAAATGAAAAAAGTTGGACATCTGTTAGAAGTCATATGTTATCAACAGGGCTCCACTGTGCTGGCCTGCCTGTTCAGGCTCAGCAGGAACTGGACAAGTTCCTTCACCATGAAGACACGATAGGTGCCTTACTTTGTGGCACTTTATGTGAGCCAGGCAGGTCCTGATGCTGAGAAGTGCACTCTTGAGTAGGCAGAGCTTGGCGTGGTGTATGAATCTCTATCATCACCAGAAAGGCACAGAAACAGACAGTGGCCAGAGCACATTCCTCTCTAACACACAGCTGGTGCCATTTGCTTTCAAATGTCAAATGGCTCCACTTTGGATAAATACTTACACACATATGTTCCTAGATTTTTTTTGTCTATTTGCTTACTTGTATATTTGATATGGACTCTCTCTACGAGGCCCACGTTGACTTTTAGTTTATGATTCTTGGCCTCAAGCTCTGAGTGATGGGATTACAAGCATGCCTTATCCTCTGTGGTCTCTGGTTGGTCGATTTGCTTGCAGTGACAGATTTGAACCTAGGACCTCGCACACATTACACAAGCACTCTGCCACTGAGCTACACTGCTAGATCACTTGTACTTTTATTCTGAAACAGGGTTCCCTTCAGTTGTTTAGGGTGGTCTTGAATGAATTCTGTTTTCCAAGTCTACTATGGGTTTTTGATTCTACTACCTCAGCATCCCAAATAGCTTCAACGATAGAAGTAGAGTATTGTGTCCAGATCCTAGTTTATTTTGTTGAAAGACTTTCACCTCCTTTGTAAAACTTCCCTGAAGATTCCAGAAAATTCCACTTCCACACCCCATGTACACCTCTGGGGCAGTCACCCAATCTTGTGAATGTGGATTAAGTCAGAGAAGTCTTCACTAGTGGCCCTGAGTACTGGGGATAGGTGAATGTTCACTACTTTATATTCCTGGGGACTGACTGGCTTGAGAGCAGTTTCTGAAAGCTGTGGGTTGTGCTAATGTGGCTCATTAGACTCAGCAAATTATGGGAGCAGTCACTGACTACAGGGACCACTTGGATGGGTAGAATGAGTTGACAAAGTGTGTGGGGGGTTCTTAGACAATTGAACTCAGACTAAGGGGAAAGAAGCACATCTTCTCTCTTGTTACTATAAATCTTTCTGCCAAAAGCAGCCTGAGCCCCACTGCCCCGTGTGAGCTTTACGCCAGCCGCCCGCCTGAGTTAGGCCCCAATGAATACACAGAAACTTATATTAGGTACAATGCTGCTTGGCCAATGACTAGGATTCTCATCGGTTACCTCAGTCTTAATTATCAGAAACCTATATATTTTATAAGACTTATCGGATGCTTTATTGGCGTCCCTCCTTGCTGGTGGATCACATTGTGCCTTTGGAGCAGGAGCGGAGGGGAAAAGAGGGACACTTCCTGTTTCTCCTTCTTTAAATATGAGTCTCCTTGCTATGTCACTTCCTGCCTGGATCAGCACTGCTCTACTACATTTCCCAGAATCCTCTTTGACTCCTAGTCCCATCTAACTTGCTGTCTCATTGGCCAAACAGTATTTTATTCAATAATCGACAAGATAAACGCACACAGTACATTCCCCATTACCCTCTCATTCAATTAATCAATGAATATTTGCTGGATAACTACCACATACAAGATCCTGCCACTGGAACCAGTCCTGAGCTTCTAGTACTAACATTTCTAGTACATTCTAGGCATCCATACATAGATGCACCCAGTGAACAAGAAGGAAACATAAGCAAACCACCACCCAGGTCACACTGCGAAAAGTGTTGGGTTACAGGAGCTGCAGCACGGACAGAGCTTGGCAATGTTAACTGCACAGTTCAAGGAGCTCATGATGACTGTGGCATTTGAGCAAAAGGCATCAAGAAGGAACCAACTCGGTGGGTAATTTGCAAAGAACATTCCAAGCAGAAGTGATGATACATGGGAAGTCTCCAAGTATGAGTAAAGAAAGCTTGCTAGATAGAGGGAAAACAAGAGTGTGTTGAAAATTAGATCTACAAAAAGAGACGACGAGTGTCATAGTGGTAAATAAATGTTGAAACATGTTTTTTTTGATATGAGAAATTTTAAAAGATAATAGGTATAGATACAGACAGATAGGTCTAGAAACATAGATAAATAGATAACAATAGGGTGGATAGATAGAAAATAGAAAGCTTGTATAGATAAACAAACAGATAATAGTATTGATGGATAGATAGATAGATAGATAGATAGATAGATAGATAGATAGATAGATAGGTAATAGGGTGGATAGATAGACAATAGGATACATGAATGATATACAGAGAAGTAGATAGTAGGATGGTCAGATACGGGATGCTTGGACAGACAAATGGATAATATATACATAAATAGATAATAGTTTGGATGCATGAATAGATGGATAGACAACAGGATAGATGGATATATATATATATATATATATATATATATATATATATATAATACAATGGAATAGATGGGTGGATGGATGAATGATAGAGAGATAAATACATATAGATTATAGGGGTATAGTAGTTACAGAGCTTAAACCATTCATGGAGTTCATTGGCTTGGACTGATAGCAAAAAGAATGGGAGAATTGAGAGAGGCTAGTACAAGAGTCTATCCTGAAGTTCTCAGAATGTGTGTGGAGTAGCATCAAAAATGGGAACGATCAGGTGGGAAGGGGGACACATGGCAAAACATGAGAAAATCACAACCAAATGGACACGACATCGCACCTAACAATCCAACGTTCTAAACTGTACTTGTGAGGACTAATCTTGGTTGTCAGCTTGATTGAGATACCTGGGAAGAGAAGACCTCAGGCGATGAATTGCCTACATCATATTGGTCCTAGGCATGTCTATACGGCATTCCCCTTATGGTTGATTAATGTGGGAGGACCCAGGCCACCATGGACTGTGTCAGCCTTTGGCAGGTGATCCTGGGGTGTATAAGGTAACTGAAGGTGAGCCTGGGAACAAGCCAGTCAGTGACATTCCCCCAGGCTCCCCGACTCCAGGTTTCTGCTGTAAGTTCCTGCCCTGAGCCCCTCAATGATAGATGTGGCATGAAATGAACTTTTTCTCCCCGTGTTGCTTTTGGTCATTGTATTTATCACAGCAACAGGAAAGCAAACTATGACAATCCTCAAATGATTTAAAAGAATAAAGTAAGCGAGGCAAAGGAACAAATGGCAGAAATATGAGACAACTGGGTAAAAAAAAAAAAACAGTTAAAGTCTACATCTTGGGTTTGGGTTGAAGCTTGGCAGGGGGAGAGAGAGAGAGAGAAATGTTAATGGTTTTTAGGGATATGCAGAGGTCGAGTCAAAGAAAGAGCAGGAAACGTTGCCTCTCAGGATCTGAGGTCATGATAAACATTTACAGGAACTAAGGAAGGAGCAGGTTGGTAAGAAGCAGCTGTAAGCTTGTGAGTCTTCATCCTGGCTGTTTCCTTGTTGTAAATACATGTGTAAATATAGTCCTGAAATATTGCTGGAAACTGATCAAAACTCTGAATATCAAGAAGAATGTCAATTCCAGCAGAGAGAGCAAAGTTAAGCAAGAGACAGAAAAGCAATCGTAAATGAGGAGACTCATGAGTGTAAGCCCCATTTGCAGGTCCATTTAGATTCACGATTAGGAGTTCAGCCAGTATCAGTGGGGAATAAAAACTCAAAAGGAAAGTCTCCATGTTTGTACTGTTTATCTTAAATTTGGTAAAGATTGGTGCATGGGACACGGATGCTTTTTGGAATGATGTCCTAGGATAGTAAAATTTATTGAGTTAAGGGCTGGAGAGATGGTTCAGTGGCTAAGAGCACTTGATGCTTTTTCAGAGGACCTCAGTTGTGTTCCCTGCAGCCATACGGTGGCTCACAACTGCCTGTAACTCCAGTTCCTCAGGATTTTATGTCCTCTTCTAACACCCACCAGCTCCAGACACACTGGGTACATAGATATACTTGCAGCCAAACATTACACACACACGCATGCACGCACGAGCACGCACACACACACAACGTTGTATTAGTTTTCAAAACCTAATCAGATGTCATGTGACATTCGTCTTTAGTGATCACTCTTTTAAAAATGATTTTGATTTTTCAAATACCTGTATCAAGTGGAAGAGATCATTTGTGGATAGTATGGGGAAATATTTACACGTAATTATCTATTTTAGCTAAAAATAATTTTGCAAAAAAATACAGAATAATTTGAGTTAAGGAATTGTGATTAAACATTTTGGGTTCTGAGTAACAAAAATGAGAAGGTCTTTATAAGAAACTCACTTCAAAAATAAATACACAAAAAACTTTAAAAAAGAAAACATAAGGAAAAGTATATCACACAAAAAGAAATACCCTAAAAAAAACGAGAACTGTTTCATGGCACTGTAATATTCAAATCCTAATTTAAAAAACAAAACAAAACATGAATATGTGTGAAGCCACCAAAATTGTTCAAACAACAGAAAAACGGTAGAATTCAAGAGGGTGGGGAAGACTGGTGAAAATGCAGTTGGAGATTTCAACACTTTCTCATAAATTGATGGAGAAATGTAAAATGTCTTAGAATCCAGGAATGCTGAATCAAGTAATGGGACATCGCTGATATTTTGTTTTAAATACGGCGAATGCTTTGTTCATTCCACATTTACTTTTATCCTTTATCTTTTTAGTCCTTTAAAATTTATCTTAAACTTTTTTAATGAAAACATTGTAAACAAAATTATAAAATGGCTATGTGCTCGCGAGTGCACATGCCTGCAAAGTCCAGAAGAGGGCGCCAGAGCCTGGGGCTGGAATTTATAGGCAGGGGTGGTGAGATGCCAGACTTGTGCTTGGAACTGAATCCAGGTCCCCTGGAAGAGCAGTAACTGCCCTTAAACACGGAGCCATCGCTCCGTTCCCTTAATACAATACCTTTTACTACCCCAGGGTTTCATTTAAAGGGTTTCATTTAAAGATAAGACATCCCAAGTTCTCCTATGCACAAATCTTTGTCAATTTTAAGAAAAACGAAGAGAATTTCCTCTTTTGTTCTTAACTACTGAGCTCTCTCCAGAACCTTGACACTTCTTAGACATTAGGCACAAAATTTTCTGTTGCACATTGAGAGTTCACCATAAGACGCAACATTCTGAGTCTTTAAAAAAAAAAGTGTGGGTGCACTTAAAGGGACTTAAATTAATCACATAAGATGTATGTCTAAATAAATATAAATCAATCATTTAAAAAGCTAGGTGAAATCCCAAAATATTTGAGGGGAAATTGCTTCTGAGAATGTCATGGGCGGAAAAGGAAAACAAGAGACAGCCCAAAACATGTCGGATTGAGTGAATGAATATGAAAACATGACGTGTCTTATCACCTAGGGGCAGCTAAAGCAGTTTGTTAGAGGAAAATATATATCCCCAAATGTTTATTGCCAGATAAAAGAAAAATATCTAAAACAAAATGAACAGCTCATCTGTTAAGAAGCTAGACAGAAAGAGAAGCAAATTAAACTCCAACAAGCAGAAGGAAAGAATCAGAAATCAATAAAAACTAGAACACACAAATCGCAGGGAGGTAAATCAGCAGAAGACTCTCGAGTGTTCTTGTGTAAAGTCAGGGAATGACAGCTAGATCTATCAAGGAGAAAGGGGAGACACAGATGAACAAGCAGAGGACTGGGAAGACCGCTGGCAGGAGAGTGCTTGCTGCCCTTCCAGAGGTCAACAACTTCAGAGGCTTATCTGACGCTGCTTACAGCTCCAACTGCAGGAGATGCAAAGGGCCCAACACCCTCCCCTCGCCTCTGCAGGGATGGCCCTCAATTGCACAAAACCGCACACAGACACACAGAAATATAAAAGGAAAGGGTAAAGCCCCGTGTACAGGAAGGGGACAAGATGCTGTCGTGGTTGTAAATGGCCCATGGTGTCAGCATGTGCCCAGCGATAATCATAGGTTAAAAAATTCCTATCTGGTAAAATTACTCTTGAGAATACTTTGCATCATCCAAGCTTTGCCCATATATTACTATACCAATGTTCAATACGTCTAATGAGACTGGATTTCTCTCTCTCTCTCTCTCTCTCTCTCTCTCTCTCTCTCTCTCTCTGGTGGGAATAAATTGTGGCCACTTCACTAAGTCTCGCATGACATAGTTAGCTTGTGTTCAGAAGCCAGAACACATGCTACACACACACACACACACACACACACACACACACACACACACACACACCACACCGTGACACACAACTAAGGATCGGAGAGGTTGTTATGGGTTTGGCACACAAGGTCCTGGGGTATGTCCCCCATCACTACCCCATGAAAAGTCTACATATGGGCCAGGCATGGTGGGACACGTCCTTAATCAATCCCAGCACTGGGAAGGCAGAGGCAGGCATGTCCCTGTGAGTTCAAGGCCACACTGTTCTTTATAGTGAGCTCCAGTCTGGCCAAGACTACACAGGGAGGTTCTATTAAAAAAACAAAAACAAAAATAAAAGAAAAACCTACAACATACAGATCTATGGGATCTGAAAGTATGTATTTAAATGCATTCATTGTCACAGTTTAATGTATTCATATACAAATATTTAAAGCTTAGGTGTACACAGGGTGATAGCATGCTTATGTTACAATCGACTGGAGGCTGGTAAAGCCTACCATGTGTGGTGGGTAAAATACTGTTTTTCTTTCTGTTCCCCCTGATCATTTGCATAATTCCAGCCTCCCTCCTCCTCCTCCTCCTCCTCCTCCTCCTCCTCCTCCTCCCCCCTCCCTCTTTCTCCCCTCCCTCCTCCTCCTTGTCTTCTTCCTTCTCAGCAGAGACCCTGTCACTTTGTTGCTTCTGGGATGGGACTCAGCTGTTCCATTTGGCTGGCAGCTGGAGCACAGATTTTATCTACACTTACTTTCCTTGCAGGCTTATATCAAGCCCCTGAATTTCAAGGGGACAGAAAGTGACCTTTTCTTTCACAGCTGGGCCAGCTGAGGATCAAAGAGTGGGGCACTCATGAATCCTAGGGCCCACCCTATCTATGCATGTCTCTCCGGCACCCCTTTGCTTACTTTCAAGAGCCCAGACTTTCTGAGTGGGAGCTGGGTGGGATCTTAGTATGAAGAGAGCCATGAAGCCATTGTCTGCTCTAATCTCAACCCTGTGATAAGAATATCCTAAAAATTGGATTCTTCTATTAAAAAAAATAATCCCTGTGTGGGCTCCGTAGTTTCCGCCTCAAATTCTCTTTGGCAGTTTCATGGTTGTAAAAATGCTTGGGTGTGTCTTTAGCTTCATCTCACCTCTTTGTCAAGTCTTGCTTCCCCTGGAGCCTCCTGGGAAATACCTACATTTCCCCTCCTGGAGCAATGCCCCTCCCTCCCTCCCTCCCTCCCTCCCTCCCTCCCTCCCTCCCTCCCTCCCTCCCTCCCTCCATCCCTCCTCTCTCTCTCTCCCTCCCACCTTCCCTCCCCTCCCTCCCTCCCCCCCCTCCCCCTCCCTCCCTTCCTCCCCCCTCCCCTCCCCCCCTCTTAAGTCTCCATTTCCTCCATGCCCATTCTCACACCAGCTTCTTTTCAGACCCCGTGCTTGAATTTATCCTCTTTGAGCCAGATCTGATATTGAAAGGACTTAAGCCCTTTTCTTCTTGCCCTTGGTAAATCCTGAATTAGATCTGAAAACCTAAGTCCAAAATGTCCGGAAAAGAACCTGTACCATGGCTTTCCTGAGACAGTCCATCAGCTGGACCACGACACCACAAGGACCTTCTGTGGCTCTGTGTAAAATACAGACATACGTAGATTGATCTTAGGGTGACCTAGATACTGTTAGAAACCTCCGACGGTGGCAGGACTCTGCTTCCAAGACTCGATTCCAAAGGTTGAGATCATCCCAACTCGGAACCTACTTACTGCTTATTGTCATTGCTAATGTGTACAAAACTCTGCCTTACTTTTCTGTTGCTATGATAAACTCTATGACCAAATCAACTTATGAAAGGAAGGAAGGAAGGAAGGAAGGGTTTATTTGGGCTTCCGGTTCCAGAGGCTGAGTCCGCCATGGTGAGGAGGTGTGGCAGCCAGCAGCAGGCATGGTGGCCGGGAAGGGAGCTGGGTGCTCACCATCTCTAGTGCAAGCATCAAGCAGGAACGAGAACTGGAGGTGAGGAGGGGCTTTATACTCCCAGCACCCGGCCTCCAGTGACCTACTTCCTTCACCAAGGCCACACCTCCTAAACCTCCTGTAATAGTACTGCCCACTGGAGACCAAGTGTTCAGATGCCTGAGTCTATGTGGATTTCCTCATTCAAGCCACCAAAACCAGCTCATCCCCTCCGAGGGTGCTGGAAACCAGGCTTAGGACATTGTACATGCTAGGCAAGTGCTCTAACACTGGCCTGTGTTCTCGACCCCAACACACACGCGCTTTGATTTGTCTATTTTATGCTCTTTCTGTCTCATTCTTCCCCTTCCCAATAGCAAACCATTAGTGTTCGCTGTTTATTGACCAACAGTCTGCATTCGTGATGAGTGTGTGTTAGCGTATGCTAGGATAGTGCACATGGATTTTAATTTGCATGAATGCTGAGAGCCACATTGCGACCTGTTCCCGGACTCATTTCTTCGAAAGACTACACGGTTTCACATTTTATTCATCTTCCCACCATGAAGTGGTGGGTCTCACAGGGTGAACAGAGCTGCCCTCTCCAAAGTCTCTGTCCCTATGGCTGGGACAGAGCTGATTGATGGCTCTGAAGGGCAAGCGTAGAGCTCCTGTAGGATTGAGTAGCGGCTGAGATCTGGTTGTCGTTCTGTTGGGTCTGCCTTCCATTGGCTTCATTTTTCTGAATACTTTTCTGTGTTGTTTAGAATGAGCGTCGCCTTGCAGGGAACCAGCCTGCATTATAGACAACTCATGCCTCACTGATGGACGCTGTCTTCCAGGGTGGGTGCGCCAGCCAACGCCTTCGGGACCGCACAAGCGTCTGCTCCCCCCCACCCCTGCAAACAACCGCAGTTGTCTACCACAGTACTTACTTCCCTTGTCTTGTCTGTGTCCTTGTTCAGGGTTCCCTACATCAAGACTGGCCTTGAGTTCATGGTCATCCCTCCCCATCTGTGCTGGGACCACAGATGTGTGCCACCATGCCTGGCCTAAGCTGTTCGTTTCTGTCATGACTATTAGCTCTAAAGAGATATCTTTCATGTTTTTTTTTAATACTTCTTTTTTTGCAGATTTTTTAAATTTGGATTAGAAACACGATTGTTTTACATGTCAATCCCAGTTCTCTTCTCCCTCACGTCCTCCCCTACAACCCTCCCCAGCTAACACCCTACCTATCTCATACCCTTTCTGCTCCCCAGGGAGGGTGAGGCCTTCCATAGGGTGTCATCAGTGTCTGTCGTATCCTTCGGGATAGGGCCTAAGCCAACCCCAGTGTGTCTTAGCTCAGGGAGTATCCCTCAATGTGGACTGGGCTTCTTTTCCTGATGACTCATGTTTTTCAGCCTATTTGTACTTACTGGCTTGTGGAGTTTTCCCTCGCCATAAATTATCTGAACACATACTTTTTGCTCATTTTTCCCCAGGGATGACCTGCACAGGTATTTTTGTTGTTGTTGTTGTTGAACTTATTATCTTTATCTAAAGTGTCCTTTGCTGAACCGTAAAATTCAAGGACCAGGTGATTGAAGGAGTGTTTGTGTTTTGCTTGTGATTTGAGTTTTTTCCTATTGACGTTGAGTTTCATTTGTGTGCTGTTGATGCCATGTGGGATCATTTCTGTTCATTCTTAGCCTGGTTGGTTCCCCCCACCCCCACTTTTCCCTTTCTCCTCTTCCTCTGTCTTACACATACCCTTGAGAATCTGAACTTCCGTGTCGAAATTACTCTGTGTTCCCGAAGTTATGAAGATACTCTATTTTCTTCTAATAGTGATAGTTTTAGTTATAAATATTTTATTTTTTAATTTGAAAATACTTTTATTATTTCGTTGATAATTTAATAAATTATATTCTGGTCATGCCCTCTCGCTACTCCTCCCTGAGCCACGTTCCTTTCCCTAGCCACCAGGCTCTGCGTCTTCTTCACAAAACTAAAAGCCATCAAGTCTAGCTTGTGCGGCCCATATACTCTTGGCTGTGGGGCCTTCCACTGAAGTAAGGACGGCCCACAGCTGCCCTACCCTCAAAAACCCGCTCTCCCTCTCCCAGACGGGATCAATTGCCAGTAGCTCCTCACTAGTTTCGGGACTTCAAGGCCACCTCCGCTCTCCACGGTGAGATGTTCGTCTGGGTTGAGCTTACGCAGGCCTGTGTGTGCTGTTCAGCCGTGCAACTCCCCTGCTGTGGCTGGGAAGCACTGCTTTGTTGTATCATCTTCTGCCTTCGGATATTACAATCTTTCTGCTCCTTCTCCTGCAATGGGAATGCCCCGCCTAGGGCTGAGCACCCCTCAGACCGAAATACGTATAGAATTGAGTATCATCTAGAATAAATAGAATAGTGTCCTCTCCCCACAAATACGTGTGTGTGTGTGTGTGTGTGTGTGTGTGTGTACATTTAACCATCAAGGTGTTTTTTTTTTTTATCTCATTTTGAGTTCACTTGAATGTGATCTTAAGCCATGATTTTGTTGGATATTTCTCTAAAGAGTGATCTGTTTTTTCTGCATAAGTTCCTACTAACAAATATATCCCTTTCCTTTAGACTTTGCCACTGTTTTATTTTGCACTGCTAACACCACACCGCTTTTATTGCCATGATTTTGTATTTAGTTTAAGCATCAATAGATACAAATTCTTCTTTTTAAGATTTTTTATTTGTTATTGTTTTAAATGTGTGGGTGTTTTGCCTGCACGCACATCTGTCTACCACGTGTGTACAGTACCTGTGGAGGCTGGGGAAAGGTGTCAGAGCTCCTTGAAGTGGATTCATGGGAAGTTATGAGCTGCAACGTGGGTGCTGAGACGCCAACCCAGGCCTGCTGGGAGAGCAGTGTTCTAAACCACCGGCCCATCTTTCCAGTCCCTCTAAAACTTCCAATTTTGTATTAAATTATTGAGTTTTTTGTATTGATGTCACCTAATTTAAAAATAAACTTTAGGCAATTTTATAGTATATCTGTCTTTAAAAAAAAAAAAAAGATTTGTTCTTGTAATCAGGTAGAGTGTGGAGTGTGTGCATGTGTGTGCAGTACCTGAATAGTCCAGAAGAGGGCATTAGAATTCTCAGCGTTAGAGGTGCAGGGGGTTGTAAGCTGCCCACAGTAGGTGCCGGGGACACAACTCAGGTTCTCTGCAAGAACAGTTTGTGCCTTTAAACACAGAGCCACCTCTCCAGACCCCGAGTTTGTCACTTAAAAAAAAAAGTCCAACTAGCAATTTTAATAACGCACACAGTAAATGCCAGAGGGTGTTATGTCTTCAGAGCTGATAAAGTCAGGTTCTTTTCACTTATATGTTATGGTTTCCGCAAATGGTGTCGTATGGTCAGGTCGTCTTTCTCAGTCACGGCTGGGCAAATGGCGTAATACTATTTTGCAGTGTAATGTTCTGCCCAGCAGTCTTGATGAACTTTCCTGCCATTGGTATTGACGACCCACCCCCAACTTTTTCCTTATTAAGTAAAACACATCTTGTGCTGATTTTGGATTTTGTGTTTGTGTTTGGCACATGCTCATATCACCAACACATGGTAACGGTGTGGACCTCCCCCTCCCAATATCTTCCTCACTTTCTTTTTGGGTGTTGGCTTCGAGGACAATCCAGTCTGCATCCCGATTTTTATTACTCGATAGCAAAGTTAAGCGTGAACGCCTGGTATTCTTGTGAAACGTGTTTGATGTCTATTTGCGTGCTGTGAGTTGCCTTAACGCATGGCTGTGTTTCTCAGTCATTTCCATCTCCGTGATGCTTCTGTACCAGTGACCATGGGAGACTGACCCTATGCTTGAGCGAAGCTCTGAAGACCCGTCCTGTTTCTGCTTGCTTTGTTGTATCTCTACCATTGCCATGATAGTGTGTCAGCGGATGAGAGGCGTGAGGAGGTAAACCACCTCTGCCTGGTCCAGCTCAACCTACAGACAAGGAGCCGGTCAAGCCAGTGACAGGGGACCAGCTCGGCCAAGCTCACCGACCGATACCCACAACACCCTCCCAACGGGCCCCATTTCTGCATGTGCTGGGGTGACTCCAATGTGTAGGTTTAGTTACCCAGCAATCTCCAGCCACTAAAGCCAACGGCCTTTGATTCAATTGCTTTTCTCATTGCTCTGGCCAAATACCCAGCAAAAGCAGCAACACAAGAGGAAGGGTGTACTCGGGCTTCCAGGTGAACGGTATCCCTGCTGTGGCAGGGAGGCAGATGAGTCTGGGGCATAGCACGTGACATCTTGGAGTCTCCGGAAGCCAAGAGCTTGGGTCAGAAAACAGAAACCTAATGCAATCTCTCCCAAGCCCAGTTTGCACTCTTCATCCAGCAAAACTCATCTCCCAAAGGTGCCACGACCTCACCCAACAGCACCAGCATCTGTGGATGAAGAGTTCAAACAAAACTGCCTTGGTCCTCACTTTGTCATCAGGTTCAAACCCTAAGACCTTTGCACCCTAGCCCAGTATCTCAGTGTGCAGGACATTGAGCAAACCCTTGCAGGCACCACTGTCAGCACAGGGCAGAAATAGCTCTGTAAGACTTGTGAGGGACCTTGGTGAAGGTGCTAGGATGTTCACAAGGCTAAGATCCCGAGGGCCCTGAAGAGCTGACCCTCAAATTTTTCCCCAATAAAAAGGACCCTCAAATAAATAATCAAAACCCATCTGTGCTTCCGAAGCCGCTGGAATAAAATAAACCTCCTGTGATTCTCCAATTACCAGTGTCGCTGAGCTTGCCAACCTGGCGGCCGCCACCTCTGCTGCCATCTCCAACAACAGGGGCCCTGTCTCACTTGCAATCCCCATTGTGAATCTCCAGGAACTCCTCCGGGTTTGGATTCCCAGTGATCTGTTCTGCTGAAACCTTAGCAAAGAACATTGCTGGAGGTGTCTGCAGAGGCAGAAGCCACCAGGTTGGCAAGCCCAGTGACACTCCTGACTGGAGGATTTATTTTATTTTATTTTACTAATTCTCATTGTTGTCCACTTCCTGCTTTTGCTGCTGCTCTAGAAGGCCTGGGTATCAATTTTAGCCGAAAATGCTGTAAAAACAAAAAGGTAATGCCACTTCCCACACTGTTGCAAAAGGTTTTTAAGTGGAAAAAGGTATTTAGTATTTTTAATAAGCATCTTCAATACTATTGAGTTGGTTTCTTTGTTCATATCACAAGATTAATTATGCTGTCAGACACTTTCAAGGCCTGCTTAACAAAGATTCAGCGATATAATGGTTTGCTTTGCACTG
Organism: Cricetulus griseus; assembly: GCF_003668045.3. NCBI lineage: Eukaryota > Metazoa > Chordata > Mammalia > Rodentia > Cricetidae > Cricetulus > Cricetulus griseus. Next base: position 1,938,170 of record NC_048602.1, on the reverse strand, counting down.
GCTTTTTTCTGCATAGCAATCACAATCAGCATTAGACAATTTAAAACCCTTTCACCAGCCGGAAGTTCTGAAGAGCCTTTTAATCAACAAAAGTAATTTTGCAAACAACTAGATACAGCATTTTTCATATTAACTAACTTGCATTTAAACTCTGCAGGCTTGAGTCTTGCCGGCCTCTTATTTCAGGAAACTGGGTTATATGCCCGTGGCCTAGAATTTGCAAGTAGGGAGATCTGCTGCACACTGTCTGCCCTGGGTACCCCCCAAATTCTCACATCTTGTTACCTTCTCCTGCTCATTAAAAAGACAGGACCAGCATTCCAATGTAATTCATTCATTTTAATTATCTCTTAATATAAATATCTTGTCTGATCAATTAAATTCCTTTTTTTTTTCTCTTCAAATTTGGTTGCCCAGAGTTTCAACTGTATTGGTGTTAATTTATTGGAGCCTTATGTAGCTTCATTTTAATTTGTGTGTTTTTTATTTGCTATTTACATATGACTTTGATTTAAAAATTTCGGTGAATACCACTGCTGAGAGTCTAGAACAGCGATTGTTTTATTTCGTTGGTGGGTGGGCATATTTTGAGGTGAGGTCTTGCTGTATATCCCAGATTGGACTTGAACTCACAATCCTCCTGTCTCAGTCTCCTGGATTTGGGGATTAGAAGCGTGTGCCACCATGCCCAGCTTAATTTGTGATGTGTGTGTGTGTGTGTGTGTGTGTGTGTCTTTTTGAGATTGGAAATAGCCGTTTTCCGCGTACCTCTAGAATTGAAAGATGGCTTCTCTGGAGGCAGAAGCAGGGAGGCATGTTTTTTTTTTTTTTTTAATATACATCTCAGGCACATTTTTAAAAAATGTAACTAACCTGTTAATGACACCTTTAAAACATTCATTTCAAAAAAGGGAGGGGGCTGGAAGAAAGAAAGACGCAACCAGCAGCAGTAATTTGTGGCATTGCTCTGTGTAGTAATTAGCCATGTGCAGGAGCGATGATGCCTGCACCCCAAACCTCCTCGTGTTTGACACTACTTCAGCCCCGGCAAGAAGTGACCCAAGGATCTGAAGCCACAGGACAAGAGGAGCAAGTCCTGTCAGGAGCAATAACAGGGTCAGGAGACACGAGTAATGAAGTCATAGCAACTGGTGCACAGAGCCAATCAGAAGAGGCGCCAATCTGTAAATGAGGTTGTAATTAGCAGAAAAAATAACATGCTTTGGTTGAATTCGAGGGGAGCCTGTAATGACTGGATATTGAGAAAGATTCCGAAAGATTAGAGCAAACATTATGCAACAAAGAATACCTAATTAGGGGAAAAACGTGGATATGCCTTAATTAGAGGGAGATACATGATTGAAGGACGCATAGCTGTCTTTAATATGAAATAGTGACGAAGGTTAGCGCGTTGCCCCTTCACGGGCTCTGTGAATTAGTGGGACCCCAGGCCCACATCCCTCCGCAAATGTTACCTTTCTGCACAGAGGCAGAGGGAGACCTGGACATCCTGTGCCCCTTTGAGCGGAGGGCGCACGGCTTGGCCCCCAACAGTTCCACCTCCTGGGGCATAGGCGCCCTACTTAAGATGCAGAAACCATCAAACACATGCAAGCATCCGGAACCCAGGTACACCGTTTTACCTTTGCCTCTCCGAGGGGCCATCGGGAAGGTGTGCTTTTTATACAGGGTATTTTCGCAGAGCTCTCCCCCTTTAAAACCTGCCCAAGTCGATCTGTCCTGCCACCCCAGCACGGCTCCTGGGAGTTTCTGTGACTCATGACACTGAGATGTTGCCAGCAGCCTTTCCTGTACTGTAGCCCATATTTAGGAGTGTAAACACCACTAATTTTTCCTCTAATAGACAAACTACATGTTCTTTCAATTCCTCTCTTTTCCCCCAAACTATTCTGGGTATTGATTTTCATTTATTTCACACGATTGTTAATTGTCATCATTAGCTATCTATGCCACAGCCCCCTGCTTGAATATACGCTGTCAATTTTGAAGCATATTTATAGATTAATTTAAATGTGTTTTTAAATTTATGGCCCCATACCTTTGGTATGTTGGTAACATTAAAATACTTATGGTACAGAATTTTTTAATTAAAACTATTCATCAAATAACGTCCAGGTAGCAAGCATCTCCCTGTTTGCGGTGGGGGTGCTGGCAGCCAGAGCAAGCAAAATAATAGGTCAATTAAAAAAAATCTAAAGATAGCATTTTCAAAGACCCGGTTGTTTAATGAGCATTTGCCAACGGATCCCCCAAATGAAATTATGATCCTGAATTTTAGTTATGGGCGTCAGGGCTCTGTCTGGCAGGAGAAGAGAGAGAGGCCGGGGAAGAGAGAAGCTTTCTGCCCCTTGCTTCACAAGCAGGCCTGGCTTTGGGGATTGAGATGGACAGGGGACACTTTAGGGGAAGTGGTACCCTGGAATGGGATCATTAAAGCCACAGATCCTAGAGTCTGCCTGCTTTAGTTTGTTTATTTGTGCCTCTTAGAACGCTCTGCCCGACCCTGGCAGGTTTCCTTGGGGAATGGCTCTGAAGGAGACAGTGCCAGATTCTTGTTCCATGCAGGACTCGGGAGACTCCACAGGAGGCTATAGTCTGTGGTTTCCTAACCCGTGCCCTGAGCACTGAGACCATGGTTGTCTCTGTAGGAGACATAGAATTGAGCCTTGCAGGCCACTCAGGAGAAGCAAGTGTGCAGTTAATGCAATGGGAATTCCAAGCTGTGCTCCAAAATGAGATGTGGGGCACCATGTCTGGGTACTAGGAATGACTGCAAGCTTGGTGGCACTCGGACTAGCGGGCACGAAGAAGGGTTCGTGTCCTTCAGCTTGGCTAGGCAGGGTAGAGCCTGTGCTAAGGGCTGTGTCCTAGGAATTCCTTAACTGCCCTGTCTTCTTGAGTTTCGAATTGGCCTTAATTCTTGGTATTTTTTCCTACTTTCTGCACTGTTTTTTAAGTAGTGGTTCATAAACCCAAGGTTACAGGCAAAAATTAATTTTTTTTAGCATTTAAAAATATCACATTTCTAGTGTGCCGGAGATGGAAGCGGCAGGGTTGCAAGGAGGGGAGCAGCCTGGTCTGCACTGGCAGATTCTTTCTCAAACCCATATCAACAATGTGTGTACTATGTAATCAACACGATAAAACAGAAAATTAGATTTCTAGAGCACTAGATACAACAATAACCTGATTGCAACACGCACAAACACACAAATATTTTTTTCCTAAAAAAGCAATGATGCTTTTCATCCACGTCACTTTCTCCTACTATTTTATATATTTTTCTTTTTCTCACTGCTCCGTGCCTCTTTCATTTTTAACATTTGTTTTATTCGTGTTTCAGAAGTCCACGCCTGAGTACTGTATACACATCACTCCCGCCCCACAACTAACCCTTCCAACTCCTTCCCTGCAGCCCACGGCCTCTCAACCTCATGGCTTCTCTGTAATTGTTAGTTACAAACACGTGTGTACAAATATCCCCTGCTTAGTCCGCTTTGTGTGGCTCATTGTGTGTGCTCAGGGATGACCACTTGGAGTCCGATGAGGGCTCCCCTGGAGGAGACTGGTCCTCCCTCTCTCAGCAGCCGGCACTCTTCATCAAAGGGTGGGGCCTTGGGAGATTTCTCTATCCACGCTAGGTCGTCAGCTGGGGGCGTCACTGTGCAGGTCTCGCTGAGATTCCATGGGCGCAGCTTTCCTGCAACATACAGAAGACAATCTCTCTGCAGAGGACCTGGCGGCCTGGCTCTAACGCCTTTCTTTCCCCTCTTCAGCCCTGTTCCTTCCCTGAGCCTTGGATGTAGGGTGATGCTTCCCCCTTTTCGGTCGTCTAGTTTGCTTAGATCACCTGCTACTCAGCCTGTGCGAATTTCCCACAGATGAGATCTGAGGGTCTGGCTGAGCTCGTGGCTGGACCAGGGATGGGATGAAGGACACATTGCTTCCTCCCAGCGTTCAGAGCTGACTCTGAGACCAGAAACTCCCCCACGGGGCTCAGTTTGGGTTTTGAAATGAACGACTTAAACGTTGGAATCCGTTTCATTGTCTTGGCAGTAACTGGAGTCAGGTGTTAGGAACACGAGGAGGTTTTTGTTTTTATTTTATTCAGTGGCTGGTTGACCAGTGGAGCCACCTGAAGACTTACTGGCTGGATTGGTTGGTCTCCTCCCTAGTCCTTGGATCCGCCTTGGGTATCCTAGGATCCTGTAGACTCAGACCCTGCACACATGTGGGTGTCCTAGGACCAGACTCAGATCCTGCATGCATGTGGGTATTCTAGGAGCAGACTCAGATCCTGCACACATGTGGGTATCCTAGGAACAGACTCAGATCCTGCACACATGTGGGTATCCTAGGAGCAGACCCAGATCCTGCACACATGTGGGTATCCTAGGATCCTGTAGACTCAGATCCTGCACACATGTGGGTATCCTAGGACCAGACTCAGATCCTGCACACATGTGGGTATTCTAGGAGCAGACTCAGATCCTGCACACAAGTGGGTATTCTAGGAGCAGACTCAGACCCTGCACACATGTGTGTATTCTAGGATCCTGCAGACCCAGATCCTGCACACATGTGGGTATTCTAGGACCAGACTCAGATCCTGCACACATGTGGGTATCCTAGGATCCTATAGACTCAGATCCTGCACACATGTGGGTATCCTAGGATCCTATAGACTCAGATCCTGCACACATGTGGGTATCCTAGGAGCAGACCCAGATCCTGCACACATGTGGGTATTCTAGGAGCAGACTCAGCCCCTGCACACAAGTGGGTATTCTAGGACCAGACTCAGATCCTGCACACATGTGGGTATCCTAGGAGCAGACTCAGATCCTGCACACATGTGGGTATCCTAGGAGCAGACCCAGATCCTGCACACATGTGGGTATTCTAGGAGCAGACTCAGCCCCTGCACACAAGTGGGTATTCTAGGACCAGACTCAGATCCTGCACACATGTGGGTATCCTAGGAGCAGACTCAGATCCTGCACACATGTGGGTATCCTAGGAGCAGACTCAGATCCTGCACACATGTGGGTATCCTAGGATTCTGTAGACCCAGATCTTGCACACATGTGGGTATTCTAGGAGCAGACCCAGTTCCTGCACGCATGTGGGTATCCTAGGATCCTGCAGGCCCAGATGCTGCACACATGGGCCTGGTGGCCATGGGCGAGCCATGCACCCTGCCATTCACCCCTTGATTTATCTCTGACTTGAGCTTTTATTAAAATGTCCCCACAGACAAGAGGGGGGTGGTGGATAATCACAGATAAGAGCTCGTGGGGCCGGTTGCACTGGAGCTGGACCAAGCTCTCCTTTTATCGACTCTGAATGCTGAATGAATCACTCAGATTTATATGGAGGCGGAAGCTTCACGAGGTCCGCATCAGGGCAAAATAGGGTTACAATTCAATAAAATGCGTGCGATGCTTTATTGACTAATGAACCTACCGTGTGGCCGACTGCGGTATTTTACTGTCGTGGACTGTAACTGCCTGGCAATTACATCGTGAGTGTTTGCTAAAGACGCGCCTGTCTCTCCCTGGATCTGGAAGGCAGGTTCAGCTCCGGGGGAAGCAGGTCAAACACCTTCCCGAGTCTTCTGGGGACGCACGCGAGGCTCTGGTGATAGCAGTGCAAACAAGTGGAGGCTGCTATTTTTAAATAAGCTGTTATTATTGACTAACAGAGGTTGCTGTGGGTGGGGGACGAAGCCTTGCAGTCGAGTTGCTGCAGAGACTTCAACCGGGAGCTGCTAATGAGAGCGGCTGAGCCAGGCGCCCACTTCCTCTGTCTTCTCCGAGAAGAGAGAAGAAAGCAGCACCGGGCAGCTGCTGAGCCTGCCCAGCCCTCGTCACCCCTGCGGGACCCACACGCTGTGTCCCGTGAGAGGGTGAAGGGGCCAAGCACACCCGGTTCCAAAGGCAGAGGTGGTGGCTGTCGGCCGGAAATCAGGGACATTCTCCTTTAAACATGGATGCCTCCTGTGAACACCACCGTGAGCGGTTCTGCTCCCACAGGACGCTCCAACACACACACGCACACGCGCACACACACACACACATACACACACACACACACACACACACACGCACACGCACACGCACACGCACACACAGGCACACACACACATGCACACACACAAACACACATGCACACACACACACAGAGGCACACACACAGGCACACACACACACACACATGCACACGCGCGCGCGCACACACACACGCACACGCACACGCACACACAGGCACGCGCGCGCGTGCGCACACACGCACGCACACACAGGCACACACACGCGCGTACACACACACACATGCACACGCAGGCACACACACAGAGGTCCTGATGTGTGAGTGACTCCAGAGTGTCTGTGCAACACACATACACACACATGCACACACACACACACACACACACACACACGCACAGAGAGGTCCTGATGTGTGAGTGACTCCAGAGTGACCTGCAACACACACACTCACTCACACACACACACACACACACACACACACACACACACATACGCGCACGCACACGCACACGCACACACACACAGAGGTCCTGATGTGTGAGTGACTCCAGAGTGTCTGTGCAACACACATACACACACATGCACACACACACACACACACACACACACATACGCGCACGCACACGCACACGCACACGCACACACACACAGAGGTCCTGATGTGTGAGTGACTCCAGAGTGTCTGTGCAACACACATACACACACATGCACACACACACACACACACACACACACACACACACACATACACACACGCACAGAGAGGTCCTGATGTGTGAGTGACTCCAGAGTGACCTGCAACACACACACTCTCTCTCTCTCACACACACACACACACACACACACACACACACACACTCACACATACAAGTTTGCTCCTGATTATTTATGGCCCCCAAAGGGTGAACTAGGCCTGTGATCTTGAGAGCTCATCAGTGAGGTCACCAGCACCTGGTGGCCACAGAGGACAGACAGCATCAGGCCAGCAAACTTCTTCTCTGCTCTGCTCTGAGTGACCTCACCACAGTGAAGCCGTTTCTCGTCCGTCAACGCTGCTGTGGTCCAGATGGCCCTAGTGGGGCTGTGCTGGGGACGAAATGATGAAGTCACAGATTAATTAAAAGCTAGGTGAGAAGTGACTCACTGTACATAGTTCCTTGCGATTATTTTCTAAGCCAACAAAACAGACTGAGTGTATCTGTGCCATTAACAAGTGCATAGGAACGATCCAGAAAGAGCCACACCCACCCAAGAAGACTGTGTCACGCGGTGCTCACCCAGAACCAGGCACTGTTTAAACGTACCGCGTATCTTAACATACCTGTGACATTTACAAAAGCCCTGTGTGGCAGCTGGCCGTCTGTCTGTTCTTCATCTTAGGACAGAGAGGAGGGGCAAAGCCCAGAGAGGGGAAGCCACCTGTTCAAGTCCACAGAGCGTGGACACGGAATTCAAACTCGGTTTCAGGAACCTAGTTTACAGTCCCACACAGCCTCATGACGTCTGTTTTCCTGTTCTAAGACCCAAGAGGGGGTAACGGCAGTGATCTGATGGGACATTGGATCAATCTTTCTTGTCTTCGCCATTAACGAGGAGAGTACAACCACGCATGTTGCGTCGTAAGCCAGGGCCCATCCATCCTGACCGTCATGGCCTGCTGGCAGAGCCTGTGCTTTACTTGGTGCTTCCATCAGTTTGGCAACACCCCGCAACCTCAGCTGCCTGCCATTGCGGGGAGAAGAGGGCTCAGAGGCCCCGTGTGTGAGTGCGTGTTCGTCGCACACAGTGTGCCCAGATGGGAAAGTTTCTCTGTGGGCAGTGAAGGAAAACCATCCCGCCACCCGGAGAGAGTCTGACTCAGCATGCTTGGTGCCACTCCCTGCCACTCGGACACAGTGAACCACATTTCACTTAAAGAACGTGACAAACTGATCCTGCTGAATCAATAGTGTTGCTTTCAACTTCAGTGGTTTTCCATATTTTTCTGCGTAAGCTGAATTGTCTAGCGGTTCTGCTTACATCTAACTTGCTTACATCTGTGTGAACTGCTGCTGGGCTCACATTCCAGGCTGCCTGCGGGGACAGAAAGTGACCCAGAAGGTAGAAACGACTTAGGGGCTTGCCTGACTCCGTGCCTTCCTGGGATGCCATCAGAGCAGGCGTGCCCAGAGACAGCAGGTCCCCACTCGCCTCCTTGCTCTCCTCTTTCTCTACGGCAGGTCTGCGTGAATCCCCTGGGCTTACTCCTCTCCAGTAGGACTTGCTCTGGTTTCTCTTTGGGTCTGCACCTACTATTGTGTCCAGCCTTCGCTAGTGTTATTAAATACATCGCATTAAGGAAATTGGGAAGTTTGTTTGTCATAGAGCTGCTGTGTGTTGTAAAAGGGTCCAATACACAAATTGGACTCAAAGGGTCTAAAAATCAGAAGGCATAGTCGGTGTGGATGTCGGAGGCATTAGTGGGGGTGGATACGACCAGTATACATTCTATGAAAGTGTGGAATTCTCAAAGATTAATAAAAATATTCTTTTTAGAGGGCCTGGTGAGTTACACAAGGAAAATCTGAAGATGGGATTTCAGGCACCCCGGGGATGGAGCAATAGAATACGTTTCTATCCACGTATCAGCGTCACCATTGGAAAAACGATGTGTTGGAGGACTTAGCTGGCAGCCCAGATCTAAGACCGACAGTTTCCAAGGACAGTATTGAAGAGGAAGACATGAGAAGGGAAGGGACCTTCGGGAATCTGGATGAAGAGGACTTCCCTGCATCACAACTGTCCCCATCCCCTGGGGACCCTTCTGCTGGGCAGGAAAACTCGGGGATGCAGCTGTGGTCTATGGTCCTATCTTGTTTCCTCTCGGCAGCTGCTTTCTCAATAATAGGATGAAGGTTTTGAAAACGGACATCCAGGGGCCTTGCACTGTGAGGACCACTAGACCCAGGTTAACTGTCCTGACTTTCGAGAGTGACATCCCAGAAAGTTGTGCACCTAGTTTCCAGAGCTCTCTTTCCTCCTGACCCTCAGAAAGCCCCCTAGGGGCAGATCCACATTCCTTGAGTTCATCAGAAGGAAGACTGCCCTCCCTCACTGCCCTCCTTACTACCAAGCCAATGGGGAGATATCCAGCTGGGTGAAGGGACCAATCTGCCTCCATCGAAACTCTAAGGCAGATCCCCGAGCTAGGGACATAATGGGAATTTGTGACACTCGGTGGGCAACTTTAGATCCATAAACCATAGACAATATGTAGTTGCTCATCTGTGACAGGCATAATAAGGCTAATCGTCACTTAATAAGTAATCCAAGGCTAATTAAATGTTACTAATATCCGTTGCAAACACTCCTTCCCCCCCCAACACACACAATTCAGAACGTCCTCCTGAACCAAGGGCTGCAGGAGAAGCTCATACACACAGAAAATGAGAAAAATACAAGGAGAAACCCTGTCACCTGGAGCTAGGACGCATCAATGACTTTCTTCTTAGAATACCCGCTAGTGCATATAGAGACAGCTGCGTTTTCAGAGCTTGAGGAACAGGCATGTTGAATGGTCTACACATCCATCTCTGATAGTGTCTGGTCAGTGTAACCAGGTAGTAGCTGTGTCTTCCCAGAGGGCCCATTTGTGGATAGGTGTCATGTCTGATTTGCTCTCTTACATCCTGTAGGGCACTAAGCCAGGTCCTGGAAACAGAGTCCAGCACACCCTGATTCAACTAAACTAGGAGGCTTGACTCTGCAGCAGGGTCTACTCCACCCAGGGTCAGGTGATGGTAGCACGCTAGCATGGCCACCCATGTTCCGTGGAGGTACCCCCCCCCCCGCCCCCGAGCCAAGAAGTACACTTCCAGCTGCTGGAAAAACGGCTGTGCAGGGTGAGTAGCTGGATTTTCCTGAAGAATGACTCTCGGCTTACCAAAGCTTCTCCCTGGAGTTCAAGTCCTTCCCCAGCACTGCTGGTCCTGATGCCAGAGAAAAATCTTGTCTCCAAGTGTGCCTCTATGGTCCTGGGGACTCAGCCCAAAGTTTCCTGCCTTGAATGCTGGATCCATCGTTGGTGGTAGTTCTAGTTAGTTTCACTTGCTGTAATAAATTGTATAGCCAAAAGCTGCAGTGGTGGCGCACGCCTTTAATCCCAGCACTCGGGAGGCAGAGGCAGGCGGATCTCTGAGTTCGAGGCCAGCCTGGTCTACAAAACTGCACAGAGAAACCCTGTCTAGAAAAAAACAAAAAATAAGAAGGAAGGAAGGAAAGGAAGGAAGGAAGGAAGGAAGGAAGGAAGGAAGGAAGGAAGAAAGAGAAAGGGTTTATTAGGCTCATGGGTTATCACCGTCATCCATCACTGAGGGAAGCTAAGTCAGAAACTGAAGCGGAGACCATGGCCTGCTTCGTCTGCCTTCTGCCTAGGAGGGGCGCTGCCCATAGTCGCATGGACGCTCCCATATCCATTGACAAGGGAGGAAATGCCTCACAGATGAGCCTGAAAGCCAGTCCAATGAGGGCAATTCCTCAATGATGTTTCCTCTTCCAGAGTGTGACACCATAAAAGTCACAAAATCACAGAATGCTTTTAAGAGGATCAGCAATGACATGATTTTGGGGGCCTTCTCATCACACTGTCTTCTTAACCACACTGAAGTGGGGACAATGACACTGCCAATTCACAGGTGAGAATCACTGATCCCGAGGACAGGCGAGGCCCATCCGCCAGTCCAAGGCAGCACTGGGCTCGGCCAGAGTAGAGTGGTTCGGGGTCCTAGAAACTAGGACACACCTAGTAAAATGCCCTCGTCGCGTTTATGTGGTGTGCAGGTTGTAGAATGATATGCAGAGTCCCTGTCCTCACACATCCTGGGTTGGGACAGCAGTGACCTGGGAGACCCAACACCGGTGCAGGTGAACCATTATCCACTGACCTACCATGGCCAAGTTATTTCACACCGTGTCCTCTCTCCCTTCCTGTTTCCGTGTGGTAACATTTCTGTGCCTCAGACATCAGCTCACGTTGGTGTTTGAATTGTCACTACGGCTTCTGTACCCAGCTCCTGTCCCTGCCTTCTGTCTCTCCATAGCTCGCGTCCCTGGAAGGACGTTGGCTCGGCTTGCATGGACTGCAGGACCACAGGGGAGGCTGTGGACTGCAGCTTGAGGTTCTTCTGACACCAGGACTGTGGGCAGGACACACAACGTCAGTCTCTCCTGCGGGTAGAGCGGGCTCCACGCTTCCCAGGGTGCAGGGCTGGGGGTCCAGGCGAAGAGGGACTTGGTTCCCCTCCTGTCAGAGCCGGGGGTCTGAGACTCCAGCTGCCCCTCAGCAGCGAGGACAGGAGTCGGCCTTGGTGCCATTAGCGGAGGCTCCTCCCATCGCCATGGCGTGGCCTCCCTCATCAACGAGCCAATGCTCGTCACGCACAGTGTGAGCCGGGCACAGCGTCCGCGAACTGAGTGACTTCCATGGACATGGACAATGAAATGTGTGGTGCGTGTCACATGACCCAGCAGGTCGCATGAGCTCTAGAGACAGGGAGACAGACCCACGCTGACAGGGAAGGGGACATCAGGCTCCCAGGGAGACACCGGTGTGACGTCAGAAGATCTGTTCCGTCGTCTTCATCCATGCGGATGTTCCCTGTCTGAAAACGGAGGAACCTTCCGTGGGGTTCTGGAAATGTGGTAAGAGTGTGCTCGTGAACACTGGCAACACTCATAGATTCACTCTGCATGTTGGTATATGTGCATCTTTGGACAGACGCGTGTGCACACGTGTGCACTCACGCAAGCGTTGTTGCGCAACAGATATGGCAAAGTGTGTGGCTGTGCTTGTGTGGATGTGTGAATGTATGTCTGCTTGCAAACGTGTGGGTGTACGAGTGCACGCATGCAGGTGGGGGTACGTGCGTGCCTGTGTGTGATGAGCATTGCGCGTATGTGTGCTGATGTACACGCCTGTGAGTTCATATGTGGATGTGGATTTGCATGCATGAGCGCATGCATATATGGAGGTCGGTGAGGGTGTGAATGACTGCGTGTGTGTGTAAACGTGAACGAGTGTGACTGAGTGTGTGTGTAAATGTGAATGTGTGTGACTGTGCTGTGTAAACGTGAATGTGTGTGCATACGTGTGTGTAAACGTGAATGTGTGTGACTGCGTGTAAACGTGAATGTGTGTGCATACGTGTGTGTAAACGTGAATGTGTATGACTGCGTGTAAACGTGAACGAGTGTGACTGAGTGTGTGTGTAAATGTGTGTGACTGTGCTGTGTAAATGTGAATGTGTGTGCATACGTGTGTGTAAACGTGAATGTGTGTGCATACATGTGTGCAAACGTGAATGTGTGTGACTACAGTGCCCCACCCTGCAGGACTTTTGCTACAGAAGGTCTAAGGCCTGTCCTCTGTCCTGTCTGGTCCCTGACTGTCCGTGTCCCTCAGCCCTCCTCTCTTGCAGTGCACACGCGTGGTCCTGACTGCCCATGTCCCTCAGCCCTCCTCTCTTGCAGTGCACACCTGTGGTCCTGACTGCCCGTGTCCCTCAGCCCTCCTCTCTTGCAGTGCACACCTGTGGTCCTGACTGCCCGTGTCCCTCAGCCCTCCTCTCTTGCAGTGCACACGCGTGATCCCTGACTGTTCCTGTCCCTCAGCCCTCCTCTCTTGCAGTGCACACGCGTGGTCCTGACTGTCCGTGTCCCTCAGCCCTCCTCTCTTGCAGTGCACACGCGTGGTCCTGACTGCCCGTGTCCCTCAGCCCTCCTCTCTTGCAGTGCACACCTGTGGTCCTGACTGCCCGTGTCCCTCAGCCCTCCTCTCTTGCAGTGCACACGCGTGGTCCTGACTGTCTGTGTCCCTCAGCCCTCCTCTCTTGCAGTGCACACGCGTGGTCCTGACTGCCCCTGTCCCTCAGCCCTCCTCTCTTGCAGTGCACACGCGTGGTCCTGACTGTCTGTGTCCCTCAGCCCTCCTCTCTTGCAGTGCACACGCGTGGTCCTGACTGTCTGTGTCCCTCAGCCCTCCTCTCTTGCAGTGCACACACGTGGTCCTGACTGTCCGTGTCCCTCAGCCCTCCTCTCTTGCAGTGCACACACGTGGTCCTGACTGTCCGTGTCCCTCAGCCCTCCTCTCTTGCAGTGCACACACGTGGTCCTGACTGCCCGTGTCCCTCAGCCCTCCTCTCTTGCAGTGCACACGCGTGGTCCTGACTGCCCGTGTCCCTCAGCCCTCCTCTCTTGCAGTGCACACGCGTGGTCCCTGACTGCCCCTGTCCCTCAGCCCTCCTCTCTTGCAGTGCACACGCGTGGTCCCTGACTGCCCGTGTCCCTCAGCCCTCCTCTCTTGCAGTGCACACGCGTGGTCCTGACTGTCCGTGTCCCTCAGCCCTCCTCTCTTGCAGTGCACACGCGTGGTCCTGACTGTCCGTGTCCCTCAGCCCTCCTCTCTTGCAGTGCACACCTGTGGTCCTGACTGCCCGTGTCCCTCAGCCCTCCTCTCTTGCAGTGCACACGCGTGGTCCTGACTGTCCGTGTCCCTCAGCCCTCCTCTCTTGCAGTGCACACGCGTGGTCCTGACTGCCCGTGTCCCTCAGCCCTCCTCTCTTGCAGTGCACACGCGTGGTCCTGACTGCCCGTGTCCCTCAGCCCTCCTCTCTTGCAGTGCACACCCGTGGTCCTGACTGTCCGTGTCCCTCAGCCCTCCTCTCTTGCAGTGCACACGCGTGGTCCTGACTGCCCCTGTCCCTCAGCCCTCCTCTCTTGCAGTGCACACGCGTGGTCCTGACTGCCCGTGTCCCTCAGCCCTCCTCTCTTGCAGTGCACACGCGTGGTCCTGACTGCCCCTGTCCCTCAGCCCTCCTCTCTTGCAGTGCACACGCGTGGTCCCTGACTGCCCCTGTCCCTCAGCCCTCCTCTCTTGCAGTGCACACGCGTGGTCCTGACTGCCCCTGTCCCTCAGCCCTCCTCTCTTGCAGTGCACACGCGTGGTCCTGACTGTCCGTGTCCCTCAGTCCTCCTCTCTTGCAGTGCACACCCGTGGTCCTGACTGTCTGTGTCCCTCAGCCCTCCTCTCTTGCAGTGCACACCCGTGGTCCTGACTGTCCGTGTCCCTCAGCCCTCCTCTCTTGCAGTGCACACGCGTGGTCCTGACTGTCTGTGTCCCTCAGCCCTCCTCTCTTGCAGTGCACACCCGTGGTCCTGACTGTCCCTCAGCCCTCCTCTCTTGCAGTGCACACCTGTGGTCCTGACTGCCTGTGTCCCTCAGCCCTCCTCTCTTGCAGTGCACACGCGTGGTCCTGACTGCCCGTGTCCCTCAGCCCTCCTCTCTTGCAGTGCACACGCGTGGTCCTGACTGCCCCTGTCCCTCAGCCCTCCTCTCTTGCAGTGCACACCTGTGGTCCTGACTGCCTGTGTCCCTCAGCCCTCCTCTCTTGCAGTTCACACGCGTGGTCCTGACTGCCCCTGTCCCTCAGCCCTCCTCTCTTGCAGTGCACACGCGTGGTCCTGACTGTCCGTGTCCCTCAGCCCTCCTCTCTTGCAGTGCACACGCGTGGTCCTGCTCCCTCGCACCTCTCACCTGCATCCCTCTGGGTCTGAATCCTGCAGCTCGACATTGCCCTTCTGCTTATTCTCCCCCCTCAGAACAGTGGAGAGCCGCGTCTCACTCTCAACTCTCACACACAGTAGCCTGTTTTATGACTTTGTTTTAAAAACTATTGGCTTAGGGTGCAATAACACAGATGTCTCTCCTCACAGGAGAACCGTGAATTTCCACCTCTCTCTCCTCCGTGACAGCTCCATTACCTGCCTTGCAAAGTCTTTTCTTTGGACCCGGAAGAAGAGAATTAAAAAAAAATATGGTGTCTTCTCCTCCCACAATTGTCCCTTGCGATAGTGTTGTGGGGTCAGTAGCGCTGGTGCCCACTCCTCACCCGGTCCCCCAGAGCCCACCCAGGCTGCTTCCTCCTGGTGGCCCAGGAAGACGTAACGTCCACATCCCCAAAGGAGTGCTGAAGCCACTGCAAGAGGAATATCTGTTTTCTTGTGAGCATCCTGCAGGCACTTCCCTAAGTGGTGCCAACCCACGGGCGGGGAAACTTGGTTGGCTGCCTCGCTAAATCTTCACCTGCCTGACCCTGGCTGACAATTCCTTAGCATTCACGGAGAATAGACAATGCTCCGCAGAGCCGAGCTCCACCAGCAAACGTCAGAGTCCGGGCTCCATGAGGACAGGAGAGCCTGGGAAGGCAGATGAGCGCACTCATCACGGCCCGGGCATGGTGGTGGCAGACTCAGGCTGTCGTGTGCTCCTGTGCAGAACTCTTCCCGTTCTGTGACACGTCAACCTGTCATTGTGTCTCTTCCCCGTGTGTAAGCGGTAAGGTGTGAGTTTAATTAGCATAGAATAAAATTTCTCCCTCTCTAATAATAACACCTTGAATTTTTATGTTACCTTCTCTTCAAAGAGTTCAAGGTGTGTGTGTGTGTGTGTGTGTGTGTGTGTGTGTGTGTGTGTGTGTGTGCAGCATGGCAGAGATGAGATCCTACCCCCACCCCATTACACAGAAAGAAAAGTTAAGGAAAGGAGCCATTGGTTGCTCACAGAAAAACACCCGGGTGCTCAGCTGTGATTTACGGCCATAGTTTCTACAAGTTCTGTGAAGAATCAAGGACTTAGCTTCCTTGAAATAAAGACAATGGAACCAGCCAGGGGAAGTGACCACAGATGCCCAGAGACAATGGGTGGGGAAAGTTCACAAGTACAGAAGTCCCCTGTAAGACACCAGGGAGGAGAGGACCACCCATCTCCACTGGGGAGTCTACTGTGTCTCTTAGTTGTCCGTCACTGACAAAATACCCCAGATGCTCCATTTAATACTCCAATTAAAGATTGTGGTTCACGCCTTTTGGTACCGTGGTGGCTTCGGGTCATTTATCACAGCAGGAGCCTCTGGTAGAGAAAGTTCCTCACTTGATGGTGGCCAGAAAACAAAAAAAGGAAGCAAAAGAGGGCGGGGTTCCCAACATTTCCTTCAAGAACACATCCCTAGAGACCCAACTTCCATCCTCTAGGTTTTGCCTCTTTCCAATTAGTGGCTCAGGCTGGGAACCAAGCCTTCAGCACAAGGGCCTTTGGGGGACACTTACCTAACTATAGTACCTGCCCTTTCTATATTTGCATATGTAAATAAAGAAAATAAAAAAAATCCCCATTCCCCTGTCTACCTAACATGCCTCCTTACTGGGTGTGTTCAGAGGCCCCCACTTTGTGACTTCTAGACTAAAACCATGAGCTGTAACACGCAGTGTACATTAAGGTGGGATACACAGGCTTATGGCAGCAGATGGAGGCTATACTCTGACTTCATCAGTATAGTGACCGGTCCCTGAAACACGGGAGGGCAGTGACATGGACAGAAAGTTGACCCTGAAGAGGTAGAGGAAAAGTTTAAGGAATGGGGTCTGTTGGTCAAAGAGAAGGTTCTAGATGGCCCTGAAGAAGATATGCCAGAGGTTAGTGTTGCCTCTGGTGAGGACAGATAGCTGACAGGGTCACAGAACCAGGGAAAGGTGACAATGTAGCTTTCATAAAAATCGTGCTAGAAGCATTAACAGGGGAGTCTGGCAGAAGGGTCCCATGTCTAGCATGTTCTCCTGCTACTGTACACGCTAGTGGAGCAGACGTCAAATTGGAGCATTAGTTTTGTTTCTGGTTGGAGGCCACCAGGAGGTGGGAGGCCTTTTTATTTGATGGAGTGAGTACAAGAAAAACAAATCTCTATTTTGGTTCAGAGAAGAGAAGACTCCTTAAATAAAGAAGGGCACATCCATCCCATGGCAGTCTTTGAAAAGAAGGCTTGTCCCTTTATTTAAAAAAGAATGCATGTCTTGGTGTGCTTTCTTGTGTGTGTGTGTGTGTGTGTGTGTGTGTGTGTGTGTGAGTGTGTGTGTGTTTGTATGAGAGTGTGTGTGTGTGGGTGTGTGTGTCTGTATGAGAGAATGTACATGTGTGAGTAGGAATGTATTGCGTGGGAATGTGATTATATGAGTGTGTTATGTGTTCATGTGTTTGACTGTGTGTGCAAGTGAGTACATATGAGAAAGTGTGTGCTTGTGCTGTGAATTTGTGAGCGTGCATAAATATGTTTGAGTGTTTGAGTGTGTGTGACAATGGGTGAGTGTGTCTAAGTACATGTGACTTTGTGTGTGTCAGCGTATGTGTGTGAGAGAGAGAGAGAGAGGAGAGGGGGACAGAGAGAGACAGAGAGAGAGAGAGAGGGAGGGAGGGAGAGAGGGAGTCACATTTCTTGAAGAGAGATGGTAAGTGTGTGAGTCTGGAGCCTCCCTCTCTTCCAAGACTGGAAGAGAATCAAACAGCAAAGGACGACATTGTAGGACTTGGGGGACATTCTCATTCAAGAGCTGGAAGAAGAAGAAGGCAGAGCCAAAGGAGGGCTTCAGGCTGCAAAAGGAGCTCATTGGATTGGCAAAATGACTACATTATAGGATCCTGGGCTGTCAGCATGATCTGGGACCAATGCAGCCCCATTCTCACCAACTTCCAGGCCCAGGTATAGCCTCCTGGATCCCCAGTGAGAGTCGAGGCACACCGCTCAAACCCAGTGCAGTGACACCTATTCCTCCTTTGGCCAGAAGCAACGCTCTGCTGAGTGGGCTTCTCTGGCCCCCTCAGTCCAAGTCCAAGCATAAACCACAAAGGCTGTGAGCCGTCACTTTCACTGCTGACTGCAATGGGGCACCTACGTGTGCCTCTGCAGACACCTCTTACCGGGATGAGGACTGACCATGGCCGCTAGTGCTGAGAGGAGCAGGCACCGCCTCTCTATTCAGAAGCTGCTTCCTGGGAATTAGAAAATAATGGATCTGGAAGGTGCTGGTGAAGCCAGGGTCTGTGGTCTCCCTGGAAGTCATAGTCCAATGCTCCCACAAGCCACCTGGCTACAGTTCCATTTGGATCAGGATTTGCTGTTAAGTGCAGAGGGGAGCTCAAGCCATTTATTACACTGAATCTGGTGCCTAAATCTGGAGAGCAATGGTCAACTCCAAGTCATTGCTGAGTCTTTCTGACTGGAACTGGGTAGTGCTAACATTGCTGGGTTGTGCGAGTGAGTTCTTTAGAAAAAATAATTTCTATTCCTTTAGTTTCTCCTTTGGGTCTTGTCAAAGAGGCAACAATTTCCTCTGATTTTCTTATTCTTCGCTCACTTATTCAATGTCTTCTGAATTCTTACAATTCTAGCACCCTGTTGTGGGTGCTGGAAGCAGATCTCATTCCTGTCTTGAGTTCTGGGAGAGAAGACACGCGCCGTCCAAAATCCGAGCAATTTGAAAGTGACGCGCAGAAGAAAAAACACAAGCGATTGCTATAATGATGAGTAATGGAGCTAGTTCAGAAAGAATAGTTAAGAGAGATCCTCTGACAGAAAGGAGAGTTTGGAATCCACTCAAGTCTGAAGGTCAGATAGACGATTATTCTAGCAAGTATGGCAAAGGATGTCAAAGCTTCAGGTTAGTCGGAAAGATTATCAGACAGAATTCAAGACAAGACCAGGTGAAGATGAGATTGGAAAGCAAGCAGAAGCCAGAGACGTGAAACCATCAGACGTGGTGAGGACGGGTCATTGGAGAACTGTAGTAGCATCTTGCCTTGCCAGGAAACTTGTGGTGATGGCCACACCCATTGGGTGTGGTTTCAGGTGAGGTTGTGACCCATTATAAAATAGAGGAGGGGCTGGCTGGCTCGTGCTCTCTTGGGTTGAGGAGAGCAAAGGGCAGAGACTGCATCTTCTGGAGCAGAAGACCGAGGTGGTTATTACTCTTATCTGTGTAAGTACTTCCCTAATAAACACCTGTTTATCGTTCATACTGGGTCTGGTGGACTCACTTAATCCCCGATTTCAGAGAACCTACTGATGAACCCGAAGCACAGAGGTGGAACTAAATCCAGGGTTGGAGAGCTTGTGCCTCAATAACAACCAAGAATTTAAAATAATCTCTTCTAAATCAATGGTCGGGGGTCAGATCACATTCATGAACCGGTGACCCCCATGGCATGAAGGATGGGTGTCAAACTTCAAACCGACTTTTGAAGACATCCACCTGGAAGCAACATGGGTTATTTCTGGCCTAGTTCACTCACAAAGAAATGGCACATTCTGGCTCTCCTCACTGGCACTAACGACTACCGCATAGGGTACGTGCTGGCGAATGGAGAGCCTGGGGGACCAGCAGTAATCGATGGTGGTCACCTAGTGGGAGAGGTTGCACTTGCCTCCCCCAACAAGGCTAACCCAACCCTAGAGTTTGATCACAGCTATGGTAAGAGGAATTGACAGTTGTTGCCTGACTCATGGCTCTGAGAATACGGCCCCTGGAGATCTTACGAAGGCAGGGTTCACACTTGGGCTTGCTTCCAGCCTGTTCCTTGTCTGTGGGCACCGTCAGCACCCACATCTGTGGCACCCTGGAGAAGGTGGCTGTCTGAGTCATATGGCTCTGTCAACATGAGTCGAATGTTCCTACCTCCCTGGATGACTCAAACCATCCAGAGACTACAGGTTCTCCTTTGCTGTCGTAGTTACTCTCCACTGGCTGCAGCCATTGTGATGTGAAGACATCTCTCCTGCTGGAGCTCTCTTCTAGCTCCCTGGCATCTCTTTCTGCAGTTGCCCGGAGTCTCTGCTCTCACTGATACTAAATTCTGGAGACCCTTTTACATAGATCCAGAAACCAATTCCTAAGCATCATTCCCAGACTCCTTTCCCACAATTATGGAACTCATAATCTGGCCTAAGAAGGTAGAAAAGTCATTTCTTTTGTGTCCACTGGCCTCATGGTCCTGAGACTCAGAAATGGGACATCTGGCCTTAACTTTGCCTTCACTGGAATCCCTTAGTCTCCTGTAAACCATGACTTTCATTTCATTTTGACTCCCTGGTCCTAAATATGTGGAGGATCTCATCTACTTGCCCCAGTGTTTTTCTAAGCCCCTGCTTGGAGCCAGGTTGTTGCTATAGGAGGTTCAGAGGGGACTTGAGCTGTCCTTTCTTGAATCACACAGAGTCTCAGGCAGAGTCAGTGTGAGCCCAAAGACATCGGGAAGTGTCTGGAGACACAGAGGAGGACCAGACTTCACTAAACCATGGCTCATCTACTAAACACAGGGAGAAGGAAAGACCTTAGGGCCAGGGAGCACATGGGTTGGGCTAGAAGTAGGAACGGGCGTCTTGAGAGTTCACTGGAACTGTCAAAAGCCTTCTGGGCTCCTCCAAGTGCCATGTGGAAAGATCAGCGCTTCCCACATTTGTAGCTCAGCTCTTCATGTGACACTTGTCCCTAAGCCAGTCACCTGCAAGCAGGTGAGCTCTCATGGCCACCTCTGTTGCAAACAATGAAATCTCAGAGATTTCAGAAGAGAGGTCTCTCTCCCACCTTCCACTTGACTTTCAGATAGGCTGTCCTGAAGTGGGTATGGCTATAGACACTATAAAATGCTTTGCTGGCACTCAGTGGCCCCACCCTGGCCAGAGAGTGTGAGCAAATATTCTTCCCTCCCCAGGCCTGGGGTCTCAGATGAAAGCTTTGTTCTACAAAACCTTCCTCATTTTTTCTTACTTTTAATCTATGCTCTGATAAACAACAGACAGCTGTTTCACGCCCCTGTGTCTTGTATGCTTCATCACAGTTTCTTACTCTATGGTGCTTCTTTCTGCTCATGTACCCGTTCTTGCTTACTCCCTCCCATTCCCAAATTCATTCAGTGGCTACACTGGCTACACGCTAAGCCCAGTTCTAGATGGCGGAGATCCAGGGGTGAATGAACCAGGCTTCCGGTAGAGCAAGACAGGACGATCCACTAACAAGTAAAGAAAGGAAAGCCCTGGAGGTGGTGCTGGCCTAATGAAGACTCCACTTTGTGTTTGCTAAAGGGAGATGCTTAAGTGGGTCTTAACTGTCCTCCAGCTTAGTAGGAAAGCTACAGTTTGTCATTCTAAAGAGATCATGGGCCTTCAATGCAAGTCATCATCTAAGAATGATTTCCTTGCTCCAAAGGTGGATCTGCTCTATCCCCTGTTTGCATCTCATTTAGGTAAACGAATCCATGGGCAATGTTCTGGTCTGTCAAATGGGAAACCGAGGCAGCTAAGCGGGGGCTCTTTGAACTGCTTAGTGATGGGGGCCTTGTTGTTCTAGGCTATTCTCTTCCCTTTGACCTCTTTATCCCTAGCTGCTCTTCCAGAGAACAGGGATGGGCAGAGCTGAGTCACCCACTCATTCTGTGAATTTGGCAAAGTGGGTGGTCTGGGTTCTCCTGGCTCACAAGCACTCTTGTCTGTTTTGATTTGTACATGGCTTGGTTTATTTTTGCCTTAGCAGCAGCCTGACTTTTGATGTGGCCCAACAACTAGCTTGATCCTCTCCATCCATGCACACAGCTCCTTCTGCTCCAGTCCGCACGCTCTGTCTCCGTTTTCACCTTCTAGATTCCAGGGCTTCTGGAACCGCTGAAGTGAAAGGAAGTCCAGGTGAGTGGCCTTGTCTAGAATACCAGGGATGGGTTCAGAGAAGTGTGAGGGGTTGGTAGCCCAGGACAAACCCAGCTGGGCCTGTTAGTGGGCCAAACACCTGCTTGGAGAAATCACTAGTTAGTTACATGCCGAGAAAAAAAAAGAACTTTCCAGATTCTTAGAAGTTCCTGTGGGGGAGGGTAACGGATATATTCAGCTGTCTTAAAAACTTAGGCCAGATGTGGTGACACAGACATGAAATCCCAGCTAGCACCTGGAGGCAAAGGCAGGAGTATCACAAGTCCAAGGTCTGCCTGGACTAGTGAACGAATTCCTTAAAATTAAAACAACAGTTAAACAGAACAGATTAACAAGGTAGCTCCATGGAATAGTATTTCCCTAGACTCACCCGGTAAGGCATGTGTTTCAGTGGTAGAGCCCCTGCGTAGAATTCCCCAGTGAGGGGCTGGGGTGTGGCTCAGTGGTAGAGCCCCTGCCTAGAATCCCCCAATGAGGGGCTGAGGGTGTGGCTCAGTGGTAGAGCCCCTGCCTAGAATCCCCCAGTGAGGGGCTGAGGGTGTGGCTCAGTGGTTGAGCCCCTGCCTAGAATCCTCCAGTGAGGGGCTGGGGTGTGACTCAGTGGTAGAGCCCCTGCCTAGAATCCCCCAGTGAGGGGCTGGGATGTGTTTCAGTGGTAGAGCCCCTGCGTAGAATTCCCCAGTGAGGGGCTGGGGTGTGGCTCAGTGGTAGAGCCCCTGCCTAGAATCCCCCAGTGAGGGGCTGAGGGTGTGGCTCAGTGGTAGAGCCCCTGCCTAGAATCCCCCAGTGAGGGGCTGGGGTGTGGCTCAGTGGTAGAGCCCCTGCCTAGAATCCCCCAGTGAGGGGCCAGTGGTAGAGCCCCTGCCCCCAGTGAGGGGCTGGGGTGTGGCTCAGTGGTAGAGCCCCTGCCTAGAATCCCCCAGTGAGGGGCTGAGGGTGTGACTCAGTGGTAGAGCCCCTGCCTAGAATTCCCTAGTGAGAGGCTGGGGTGTGGCTCAGTGGTAGAGCCCCTGCCTAGAATCCCCCAGTGAGGGGCTGAGGGTGTGGCTCAGTGGTAGTGCCCCTGCCTAGAATTCCCTAGTGAGAGGCTGGGGTGTGGCTCAGTGGTAGAGCCCCTGCCTAGAATCCCCCCAGTGAAGGGCTGGGGTGTGGTTCAGTGGTAGAGCCCCTGCCTAGAATCCCCCAGTGAGGAGACAGGGCCAAGGGTTTAGAGTAGAGTACATATCTAGCATGCCAGAGGCCCTGAGTTCCATATTCAACACTCATGTTCCCAAATTAAAACTATGAAAGTTATTCAGGTATGACATTTTATTCAAAACTTCTTAGCTCAAGATACAGATGGATTTTCAAGCAAGAAAATGCATTGTGTCTCCTGACTCTGCTGCTGTGGATATTGGCCATGAAAGCACTTGACCATTCAAGTGACATATACAGAGCACTTCCCATGGGCCAACTGTGGGATTAACACAGGGATCTATCAATGGACACAAAATAGATTTTGCCTTAATGTGAAGTCTGCCAGAGTAGGGCCGGGTTTGGCAGCGCAGACAGGGCCGCGTGATGTGAACTGCTACGTCAGGCTGAGTTTGATCCCCAAGTCATGATGTTGAGAGTCAGAGAACGGACATTAGAAAAGGCTTGCACAGAAAATGCAACACTGCTGGGTGATGGTGGCGCACGACTTTAATCCCAGCACTCAGCAGGCAGAGGCAGGAGGATCTCTGTGAGTTCAAGGCCAGCCTGGTCTCCAGAGCAAGTTCCAGGATAGGCGCCAAAGCTACTCAGAGAAACCCTGTCTCGAAAAACCAAAAAAAAAAAAAAAAAAAAAAAGAAAGAAAGAAAGGAAGGAAGAAAAAAGAAAAAAGAAAGGAAGGAAGGAAGAAAGAAAAGAAAATGTAACACTGACCTTTCAACCTGGGGGTCAGTAGGTAGACAAAAGTGTCCCGGGCAACAGGGGTACTATGGAAAAGGTATAGACATGAGAGAAACGTTCCAGAGAGTTGAGTAAAGTTATATTCCTGTAGTATACATAACCTGTGGTCTGGAAGAGATGGGCTGCTCTCGGGAAGGCTCAGAGTTCTGTAATAATGGTCCTTGAAAGCCATGTGTGATGGATTAAATAAGAAAACCCCCAGAGGGTCATGTCTTTGAACACATAGCCGCCTGTTGGCAGTGGCGCCCTCTGGAGAGGTTATAGAACCTTTAGAAAGCCTTGCTGTGGAAAACGCATCACTGTGGGTGGACTCGGTAGGCAAATAGCCTTGGCCCACTTACTGTTCCCTCTCTCTTTGCTGCCCCAGTGTGTACCAAAACATTATCAACCAGCCCCCTACGCCTAGTGCCATGCCACACCTTCCCTGTAATGATGGACTCTATCCATCTGGAACTCTAAGCTAAAATAAACCCCTTTGCTCCATAAGTTCCCTTTGGTCATAATATTTTTCACAGCAACAGAAAAGTAACCAAAATGCCATGTCAAAGATCAAGGGACTCCATCCCTGTGTAAGTAGATGAGCCTTGAAGTCAATTTTGTTTAATGATAAGAATTTTATTTTCTGGCAGTGCTAGGGATGGGGCCTAGAGCCTCTAGACGTGTAAGAACTACCACCGAGCTGTGTCCCCAGCTCTTCCTTTTGCTTTGAGGAAGAGGATTCTGGTTGTGCTGGGGTGATATATTAGACGAATGGAAGGCTAGCAAGATGGAAACTGTGGTATTGATCAGGCGGGAGAGCATGGCACTGGGGAGCTGAGTCATAACAAGGGCTGTGGCAAGAATGGACAGGTGTGGAAATCAATACCCAAGGGTGATTTATTAGACAATGGCCCTACAAGAGAGGAAGGAACCCAGTAATACCTTTAGTCATTGATTGTGTGATGAAGAACTTAAAGTATATAAGGTAGGAATGAGACGTCATAGAAACCTTGGAGAGGCAGGAGATGGCCAAGATTAGATGTTCAAGGATTGTAGATCAGAAGTCATGTTCGAAGCCAAAGTGGAGAGCTTAAGCTTGTCTGTAGAGAATAAAGTAGACTGAAAAGTGGAGACAATGAAATCCCAAGAAGATTACATAGCTAACAAGGAGAGAGCTCTTGAGAAGGCAGGCTATGAAAAGTGAGATGGTGATCCATGATGGAGACCAAAAAGGATGATCAAAAATTACCACAAAGGTGGTATGTGAACACACACACACACACACACACACACACACACACACACACACACACACACACACGAGGGGGTGGGGCAGAGTCAGACATAGAGACAGACACAGAGAGGCAGATACGCTGCCTTCTAAGTCAAACTGTCAAGGAGTATTTTGACCCTAAGGATTACAGAAAGAAAAAGTTCCAGGAGGGCTAAAAAGTACCCAATGTCCTTTGCTTGTGCACCCACGGATGATTGAAAAGATATCTTCCCAGTGATGCAAAGCCTAGAGGCCAACTTTAGTGGCATAGGTAGCCATGTCTGGTGGCACAGATTTGTTCCCCAGCTACTTGGGAGTTTAAGGCAAGAGGGTTTCAAGTTGTAGACCTGTCTTGGTAACAGAGTGAGTTCAAGGTTAGCCTGTACAACTTAGTGAGATCCTGTTTTAAAATAAAACAGTAGGGCTTGGATGAGGATGTAGCTTAATGATTAAGCACTTCAGTAGCACGTGGCAAACACAAGGTAATAGGTACCATCCCTAGATACAACACACACACACACACACACACACACACACACACACACACACACACAGGAATAGGAGGAGACAGGTAGAATGGAGATGACTCAGTTAGAAACTTGATGTCAGGAGCAAGAAGATACTCAACATTGCATCTCTCTCTCTCTCTCTCTCTCTCTCTCTCTCTCTCTCTCTCTCTCTCTCTCTTCCTTCCCCCTCTCTCACTCTCTCTGAAAACTATACACCTTTAGAGAGGATTTCAGAGAGTAAAGAAAGCAGAGGGTGTTAACACAGAGACGACAAGAATGAATTTGTCTAGCCATAGGGTTCTGGGGCAGGAGTCAGAGGAGAAGGCTGAAGCCGGTTAGAGATGGGAAGTCATGTCTCTGATTCAGAGTGGGTGGGTTTTCCACTGCGATGAAAGGAGAAAGATGGGCGCTGGGAGGTTAGAAAAGCACAGGCATGCTTTAAAGCCGTCCAAGGTGGCAATTTCCTCTTCTGCAGAGAAAGCCAGAAAGGAAGAGTTAAGAAAACCAGTGTTTGAGCAGTGGCAAAGTTCCGCTGCCCTTCCGAAAACAAGGTAGGCTCCTCATTGCTCTTCAGCGAGTTATAGTGGGAGGAAATGAGGAAGAAGAATGGGCTCACTCAGGAAGGCAATGGACACTGAAGAGGCCAGGGATACTCACACGAGAAGAGGAGCAACAAGACACCAGGGACCATGAGTAGAAGCCTGCTAGGAAGACAGTGGTATTTACATCCAGAATCCAGCTATCGCAGTAAAACAGAAGATTCTTTTTCCTCTTTCTTTTTATTTATTGTGTGTGTCTTTCACATAATGTAACTTGATCCCATTCATTTCCTGTCTCTTCAAATCTGCTCTCCATCCCTTCACCCTCTCCTAAAAAAATAAAAAATCTCATTGTGGTAGCCGCAGTGTAACACAGTGAGTCACACAGTAAACCCCTTTGTCCATGTATCTTTACTCGCAAGTGTTCGTTTCAAAGAGTCAGTCTGATTCTGGTTAGAGGCCTCTTGGTTTTTGGTTTTTTTCTTCACAAAACTAGGAGAATATAGTCACTGGGTTAAAGAATGAGGCATTGAAGGACTTGGTGTTTTCTGTTGGTGGGAGGGGTGCAGTCCTGCTGGGGACGGTTGGCACCTAGCTGTAGATGTAAATGGTGAAGCACCAGTCACTGAGATAAACTGCTGAGTTACTCGTCCATGAAGCATCAGTGATGGGGATAGATATTCCATGTTTGGCTTGAAGATGCCTGCATTAATGACTGTGTGTGTGGGCGGGGGTAGATGTTGGCTCAGTTTTAATGGAATCTGGTGAGTAAGATGATGTCTGGGGTAGTTGGACATGCTGGAGATTGTAAGAGGATGAGAACAGCCCAGCCAAGCAGTATTTATCTCAGTGTTCAAGGATCCAAGCAGGCTTCCACAAGGCTATGGGGGTTAAGGAACATACCTGTTACCCACACGCTGTCCTAGTGCAAAGCTTGTTTCTGAAGCTTGTCATCAAGACCACAGTGTCAATAAAAGCAGAACGAGGAAGATGTTGAGAGGTCCTTTAAGTAGGTTTGTCTATCATGGGACGCAGTTTCTATAGTGCCATTTGGAGGATCCAGGAACACCTGTAAAGTTCTTTGAAAACAGGCACAGAACAGAAGAAGGGGAGAACCAGGAGCCAAGGTGCCGGTCAAGGAGGGGGAAGAGATAAGGGGCTTGGAGAGCTCAGCTTGGTACAATGGCAATAGTTTACTCTTCCATACCATATCCATATATTATGGATGGGAAGATGTGTGGGTAGGTAGATGGATGTGTAGAAAGATGGGTGGATGGGTGGATGGGTGGATGGATGGATGGACAGATGGATGGATGGATGGATGGATGGGTGGATGGGTGGGTGGATGGGTGGGTGGATGGATGGATGGGTGGATGGATGGATGGATGGATGAGTGGATGGATGGATGGGTGGATGGATGGATGGATGGATGGGTGGGTAGATGGTTGGAGGGATGGGTGGATATGAAAACAATGAATATGTGAATAGATATGCAGTAGGCAGGTGGATGAGTGGATAGATAGATAGATAGACAGGCAGACAGACAGACAGATAGATAGATGGGATGCTGGATGGTCAGGATGATGCATAGGCAGATGGATGGATTAAGAGATTCATCCAAAATATTATTTCAACCTTAGTTTAATATAAATCTGTAATATCCAAGGTCACAAGCTAGTAGAGGCCTGAAAGTCCACACTGCCCTGCTGGACTGAAACTCTGTCCAGAAAGATCCAGAGTGAGAAGGACACGTTCCCTTCTTCCTCCAGAGAGCCAGTCAGCAGGCTCTGTGGTTCATTGGGCCATTGGATCCTCACTAAGTGCTGGAACCACTTCCTAAACCAGACTCCATCAAATTCAGCACCATCAATGCATATGCTGCCAGCCCGTAGGGACTCATCTAGAGCAGTCAGTGATCCGCTTCCACAGTGGCCTGGTTATAGGAATTCAAATTCCCACGACTCTTGCTTGATGAATCTTGTGTTACACTCCTGATAGGCCAAGGTTCTATCTGAAGACCGGTTCCAAGTCATCTATGAATAGATTATGTTTTTCTTCAATTAAGACCGGGCGGAGTCATTGTAAAATCATAGGTTTCCTTTCTTGAACTTATATAAAAGACATAAACTTTTAAGAAAGTTTACTAGGGATTTATATAAAGTGGAGTATGCATGTATAAATTACCAATGGTGGGAGGAGGGAAAGAGAGAGAAAGATGGAGATAGATATATGGATAGGATAGTCATTTATTTTCCAAAAGATTTCAGTGGCTTTGCATGATCGTGATTTCAAGACCTAACCATCCAAATGACTAATTCTAGCTGGATGGCAATTTTGTGTTTCTTAGGGTGGGACATTTCAGTCCCCAGTAAAGACAAAACAAAAATGCTTTTACTCTCTCTATTCTGTGTGGCTCTACCTGTTCAGTTTTTTTTAAAAACGAATGTTTACATTGCCATAGTTTTTGTAAGACATGTACACTTGTCAAAGACATGAAACCAATTTTACTGAATGTATTAAACTTTTAGGAACCCATTCTTTGTCCCTAAGCCAGCATCTAAGACACAGGGGTTCCAGAAATGTGAACTGAACTCAGTTGTCTAGTGGCCAAACTTGAACGTAGCACAAGAAAGCCACTGGAAATGTTCTTTGGAGAATTATTCAATAAGACCAGTATGTGATCAGAATAACCTATCTGATGGTTATGCCTAAGGAGCAGGACCTTCCCACTCGTCCTCCACATTCCCATCAAAAGGCACTCCTCGACCCCAAGGGGGGGCTATCAAATTCATTTCAAATGCTAGGATTTCCTATCTTGAATCAATTTCCCAACACCCATCTATACCTTCTCCTCATCTGGTTCATGAGTTGACCTCATGCCACACAGCTGCATGCAAAGCACACTGATAAGGATGGATGGGTGAACTGATGAGTGGATGGGTGGATGGATGGATGGATGGATGGATGGATGGATGGATGGATGGACGGGAAATAAAGTGATCATAGATGAATGGGTGAGTGAGTGAGTGAGTATGTGGATAGATGGATGGATTGGTAGAGGAAGGCAGGTTGTTGGACTGGGGGATGGATGGATAAATGGATAAATTTATGCATGTATGCATGCATGAGTTGGTGATGGATAGACGAATAGATGACTGGATGAATGGGATGGATGGATGGGTGGATGGGTGGGTGAGTGGGTAGAATCTGGATTTATGGGTAGGTGAAGGGTGGGCAGATAGGTGGGTGGACAGATTAATGGATGAATAGATTGACAGGTGGCTAGCAGGACCAGTAGACAGATAGGTAGATGGGTGGATAGACGGGGAGTGGGTGGATCAGTAGATGGATGGACAGGTAGCTAGATGGGGAGAGCTGAAAGTCTCCCCTGATATTCTCTCACCCGTAATTTGAGCAAGTCTACAATACCTCAGAGAACACGCTGGAAGAGCCCAGAGAGGCTGTGCCCCCATATGAAGCTACCATCCACTCGGCTGGACACAAATTAAAGTGACTCCAACTTTTCAGTCCAGAAAGATTCCAGATGAGGAGGAAACAGCCCTCTACACGGATTATGCACAGCTTCGAAGAACAGAGACTTATTTGCCTCTTCAGAGTGCGATGCTGAAGCCCACTTCTGGAAGCCCCTCCTGTGCTCCCTCCTTCCAGAAGGCAACATACCAAGCATAGCACACACCAACGGTGTTTCTGCTCGGTTGCACCAGGAGTAAAGTTCCAGAGTCCACAAAAGTCCTTGGTGGTCTGGACTCTCATCACAACAGCATTCAAACAAAGGCTCGCACTCTTTCTCATGTGACCCATCACAGTGCCCAAAGGTCAAGTTGGAAGCCGTGATGGTGCCTGGAACCCAGGACTCCTCCTGCCAAGACTGCTCGCTGTCTGCATCTCTGCACCCCCATGCCGCCTCTCCCCTCCATCCCTCGCCCAGAAAAATCAAGACCTCTTTCATGGGACCCTGTTAGAATCCGTGGTGTTTGCCTCCCTCTTTCTCTGCCTCGACACCTCCTCCACCTCATCTCAGCCAGCACTTGTGCAAATGACACTTGGAGATTCCACCTTCCCTGGCATGTCGGGATGAGGAAGTGACTGGAAACCTGACAGTCTATCACTACCAGGGAGTGACAATTTAAAAAAAAAAAATTCCAGTTATGAGTGTAAGTTTAAAAATGTAACTAAAAGCCTTCATCAAAGTTTAAAGAGCTTCTTGCGCTTTTAGCATTTGCTTATTTTGATTTATTGACAATGACACACCTAGGAGCAGCCATCTCTGTGAAGCAGTGAAGTAATGGACTTTGGTTGGAGAGAGGAGAAAAGGGGGGGTAGAAAGGCGGACGGGGGAACATGGAGACGGTACAGCTCGCAGAAGAGAGGCCTCTGATTACAGCCCACTAATTTGTTATGCTCTCTGGTAAATCAGCAGTGAATCACATGACAAATAAGGAGAAAAAATTAACAGCTGTCATGTTGTGATGTGTTAATTTCCTGACAGTCTCTGCACTGAAGCCAATTACTGATTTAAGGGCAGAGAGAGAGAGCCCTGTTCAAGCTTCTAATTAGGCTTCTTCAAGACTAAAAGGATAAAAGCAAAAATAAGAGAAAGAGAATGAGGCAGGTAGCTGGGCTCCGTGAAGCCCGCATGCTTTTAAAGCCCCAGTTAAATAGCTTTAAGCTTAAGTGTGTTTAAGATAAGAATTTAGAAACATTTATTCGCTTTTATCCCTGACCCGATGGTTTAGGCTTTTGTGGAGTAATTGGGAGTCGAGCGGGCCCAGGGCTCTTGTTGCCCTCTTTCCAAGTGGTCCAGCCTCTCCGATGTAATCTGCTAATAATACCTTTGTTTAGTCGTGTCAACAAGCATTCATCACTGAGGTAGACAAAGGGCGGCAGGCATCCCGCCTGCCTCCTACATGGGGATCTGCAGGCAGCACATGGCCAGCAGCTGAGCTGCCAGTGTGGCCATGTGTGGTGCTGGACTCAGAGCAGGGACCTGGTAGAGGAGAGAGGGTCTGAGTGTGCAGCTGTGGAGGCAGCCTTCACACAGATGCAAGAGCAAGACTGACTTGGATATGTTCATCTAGACCTTAACTTTGGCCAGCCTTCTGTCTTCCCTGGCTCCATTTAACTTCTGTGCCATCTTCATGGGCCCCAGTGGTGCAGAATAAGGGCAGCCTTTCTCTGGAGACTTGGAAGTCGGCCATGGGAAGAACCGAGGGAGTTGGCTGCTGAGAGGCTCGTCCAAGGCCATTCTGGGGCTTCCTCAGACACTACTCTGTGTGCCGTGAGAAGAGCCGGACTCAAGAGATCACATGACTTGACTCCAGCAGGACAGTTGTTTTTTAAGTTTACGTCCCGCGAAGACCAGGTCTTTTCCCCTTTCCTCCTTCATCCCAGATTGTTGGCAAAGCTCTTTGTGTTGTTCACAATGGGGCCTCGGAAGCCAGGAACCCCACGAGTGGATGCCACGGTCACTTGGGGAAATTCTTTGGTAGGGCCCCTGGGTTTCCTCCTCACAGAGCCAGAAGTTGTTCAATGTCCACAGCTATTTCCTTGTAGCCACTGGGATTCATGGCTTGTCTCTGGTAAGAATAAGGAAAGAAGGGCAAGAAAGGGGAGGGAGGGGCCAGGGGAGGAAGGAAGGAAAAGAAGAATATCTGATAGGGACCAGTGAAGGAAGCAGAGAGGCGTACAGAAAAAGATAAACACAGAAAGGCTATTCTGCAGGTGACTACACAGACACAACCCCAGCTGGTGACTATGGAGTTTAGGCACTACTTTCTTAGTGTGTGAGAGTCTCGGGTGAGACCTTCTTGCGCTGATTGAAGGCACACGGTCAGGTTCACATATTCCACTATAAAGGGGAATCGGAGTCTTTTTCTGTTAATCACCCTGAGTCCTGAGTGTCATGGAGTTTAGCATGGGCTGAGCCAGGCTAGGGAACCAGCTGCGTTGAGTGGATCTTGAACTTGGATGCTGAGTCCATCCCAAGCTTGGGGAAGGGCACTCTCAGATGTAGAAGAAAGAGCAGAGTCCATTTCCCAAGAAAGTTAGGAGATGGTCCCTAAAGGAGGTATAAACCACAATCGTGATCATGGATGGATGGAGACAAGGGCTGCTTAGCAGAGAGCTTTCAGTCAGCTCTGATGTACTCAGACATCCCTGAGAGTCTTAATGTCTGCATCTCTCTGTTTTTCTCAAAAGGCTACAGGCAGAGGAGGAGGAAACTATGAGCAAAGTTTCTATGCAGCCCCATTCTCCCCATCTTTGCAGGACTGACTGGAATTCAGATATACAGCAGGTCCTCATTCACTGTGGGCCTTTCTTTCAACAGAGACTTATCACATGTCTGGGAGTGAAACAGACCCCTAACCTGGAGGCCCTCAGCACAACCCCTGGCGATGCAGCCCAGCCGCTCAGGGACCCACACTTCTCTGGCTGAGGTCACACGGACCCTCTGCTCTAGAGGACTGCTGCCTTCTACTGCCCCAGTGTCTGGGTCTAGGGTAAACGCATCATTACCACAATTAAAAAAAGCACTCGTGCGGTGACCAGTGGAGGGGAGATAGATCCCCAGAGTCTCAGACTCCTCCCGATGGCTTCCGCCTTTCAAGCAGGTGGTCTGATTAAAAGGCTCCAATGGCTTATTTCATTAGGAGTCACTGTAGGTATCTCCCTGGACAAGAAGCCTTCGTCATTGATTTCATTGGTGGCTTCAACCCTAAAGTTGATGGGATAGCTAAAAGGTAATTCACTTGCCCAGCTCTGCCCAATCCCAACCCATTATCAATTGACTTGGAAGATGTCAGCACAGCGAGCTGTGGAGAGGCGAAGCTTTTGAAGGAAGGTTCAGGAATGAATAACATATGTGCACTTACCTGGTTAAGTGCTGACTTATGACGTATTGATTCATGTAGTGCCTTCATCAGCACCAAGACAGTCTATGTCCTGGGAGAGCACCATGCTACCCAGCTGTCTTTGGGGAGAAGAGGTCACTTCCAGGGTCAGTGGCTTCTCCCTTTGCAACCTGTCAGGGCACTGTGAAGCCTTTATCCTGTTGGGTATATTATGCTATTCCTGGAGGACTCACTGTATAATGGAAGAGCAGGGGTCTCCCGCTCCCTGTATGTGTGTGTGTGTGTGTGTGTGTGTGTGTGTGTGTGTCTGTCTGTCTGTCTGTCTGTCTGTCTCTGTCTCCTGTGCGTGTGTGTTTGCCTCTGTGTGTGTGTGTGTGTGTGTGTGTGTGTCTGTCTGTCTATCTGTCTGTCTGTCTGTCTCTGTCTCCTGTGCGTGTGTGTTTGCCTCTGTGTGTGTGTGTGTGTGTGTGTGTGTGTGTGTGTGTGTACACAGTGTGCACCTCTGCGTGGGTGTGTGTTGGTGTACCTGTGTGAACATATATGTAGACAACAGAGGACAACGTCAGGTGTCATCTTCTTGAAGGCTAACCTCCTTTGGGGCAAGCCTCCCACTGCCCATAACTCACCCATTAGGCTAGCCTGACTAGCCAGGGAGTCCCAGAAATTCTCCTGTCTCTGCCTTCCATACACTAGGCTTACAAGTCTGTAGCACTTGTAATGGTCCACATTTTGACTTGGACTCTGAGGATCAGGCTCAGGTGTGAATAGTGTCAGTGAGTCCTTTATTGATTGGGTCAGACCTTCAGTCTCAGGGCCCCCTGTCTCCATTCATAACCTTCCTCGTTCACATCCACTGGCCAGTGTGGTTGGGGCTGGGGGCAGACGACCGGGCATCACAGTGGTCTGGATAGCAGTTTTAAGATCCCGATAAAGCACATGTTTGAAAACTCCATTCTTGTTTGGTGTCCTTTTCCCTTCTGATTTTGGGCTACTCAGTAGCTCGGGCTGACCTTGAACTCTTAACGCCAACTCTGCGCCCAATGTGCAGGAGATACAGATGTGCCTTTCCCTGCTTCCTGTCTTCCATCCAAAGGACGTCAAGGTATTTTCCCATCATCTCCTCCCTCCACAGACACCTGCAGACATATTTGTAGCTGCAGAGTTAGGCAGCCGCGGTGGTTTAAGAGGCATCATTTTGTGATGTGTACGTGGCCTTATCAGCGCCTGTCCTCCTGCACCGTGGAGTGTTATCAGCCCCTCTGGGAAGTGTGCGTGCCGGGGAAGCCAGCCTCTGTGAGAGGTGCTATTGGAGGACAAAGCTTGCAGATGATGGAGTGGCTGGTGATGAAAGACACATCAAGATAGCAGGTCTCCTGACAATGCTCTCTGTAAGATTAAACAGCAAGAACGGGTCAAGCTGGGCGCCCAGAGCTAAACGTGTCGGGAAACGAGCAATACAAATGCATGAGGTTCCTTAGTAAAGAACAAGGCAGCATTTGCAGAGATGTACAACCCCCGGAAAGAACTCAGCCATCTGCATAGGAGGAAACTGGGCCTTAGGAACAGCCTTGGACCTTGAAAGCTGAGGTCGTTAGCCCTTCTTTGAAAGCACAGTTATCTTGGGAGATGGGAGAGTAGCTGCCAGGACTTGAATGTCTGAGGGAAAGCAAAGTCTCAGAGAAACCCAGGACTTGGCTTAACTCTGGACGAATTTTCACCCTCAAATTATACCCATACCCATAGCAAATTTTGTCTGGAGACTGTCTCAGATACAGGAAATAGTTTTGGGAAAAGTAGACATGGGAGACACACAATTTAGTTCAACTTAGTTCAGCGTAGGCTGGGTAAAAAGACAAAGGGAGCAATCCAATGGCCCTGGTGTCACACAACCATCCCTCTAGCTACTTTGAAAGTTTAGTCTAATGCTTAAGTACTGCTAGGCTACAGAGTCAAGACTTATCTCAAATTACAAAAGAAAAGATTGAGGATATGACTCAGTGGCAGAGCCCCTGCCTAGAATCCCCAGTGAGGGGCTGGGAGTGTGGGTCACTGGTAGAGCCCCTGCCTAGAATCCCCCAGTGAGGGGCTGGGGTGTGGCTCAGTGGTAGAGCCCCTGCCTAGAATCCCCCAGTGAGGGGCTGGGGGTGTGGCTCAGTGGTAGAGCCCCTGCCTAGAATCCCCCAGTGAGGGGCTGGGGGCGTGGCTCAGTGGTAGAGCCCCTGCCTAGAATCCCCCAGTGAGGGGCTGGGGGTGTGGCTCAGTGGTAGAGCCCCTGCCTAGAATCCCCCAGTGAGGGGCTGTGGCTCAGTGGTAGAGCCCCTGCCTAGAATCCCCAGTGAGGGGCTGGGGGCGTGGCTCAGTGGTAGAGCCCCTGCCTAGAATAGAATCCCCCAGTGAGGGGCTGGGGTGTGGCTCAGTGGTAGAGCCCCTGCCTAGAATCCCCCAGTGAGGGGCTGGGGTGTGGCTCAGTGGTAGAGCCCCTGCCTAGAATCCCCCAGTGAGGGGCTGGGGTGTGGCTCAGTGGTAGAGCCCCTGCCTAGAATCCCCCAGTGAGGGGCTGGGGTGTGGCTCAGTGGTAGAGCCCCTGTCTAGAATCCCCCAGTGAGGGGCTGGGGTGTGTCTCAGTGGTAGAGCCCCTGTCTAGAATCCCCCAGTGAGGGGCTAGAGGTGTGGCTCAGTGGTAGAGCCCCTGCCTACAATCCCCCAGTGAGGGGCTGGGGTGTGGCTCAATAGTGGAGGGCTTGCCCAGCATGTAAGGTATAAGGCCCCTTCTTCAATTTTCAGTACAACAACTAAAAGGAACCAGTTCTAACTTGTGATATAAGAAGGTTTCCTGCCACCATCACAGGGACCTGCTGGGGACAAAACTATCAGGAAGCCCACAGCTATAAGCAAAACCTTGTTTCCATTGGGAAATGTGTATTCTCTCACAATGGATGGCACAGTTGCATCCATTTCTCAAAGGAGGCTGTGACCCTAAAACATTTAATGTCTGTTTTCTCCCGTCTCCCAAATCAGACTCTATCGTTAGCTAGATCCTGCTCCAACCCATGGCTTTCATACCACCAAATCCAAGTTTTTATCCACCATGAACTGCAATTTAATTTAAAAAGAAATGACGGAAGTAACAGAACCAAGCCTGGTGGTATAGGCCAGTAAATTCTGGGTTCCTAGGAGTCTGAGGCAGAAGGATGACAAGGTTGAGGCCTGACTGGATTTCAGAGTGAGCTAGGGACCAACTTGACCACCTCAGTGAGACTGTATCAAAATAAAAAGCAAAAAAAGGATTGGGGTGTAGCTCAAGGGCAAAGCCTGTATGAGGCCTGGAGTCCAGGGCCTACTCCAGCAGAAACAAAAGAAACCAGCAGCACTCCTAGGTCACAGAACGATTGTTCGTGCCAGCTGAAGCAGCCTTCAAAGCATTTGATGTGGTCCACGGCCCCAAAGCTCCCCATCTGTAAAATGGGTACAGTAAATCTCACACAGCTGCTGTGTGGGGCTGTCAGGAAGATGACAACACACAGCCCAGCTGACGAGGAGCTCTGATGGGTAAGTGGGCCGAGTACCCTTTTCCACAGTCCCCCGTCACTGGGCCGTTTCCCAACTCCATCTCAAGCAGGGGCTGGCCCGGTCTATGCCAGGCACGGCTGTTACCTGATGGAAGGCCTGTAACCCAACCACCAGCTGGTTTTTCCCAGCATCCCTGTCTCAAGCCCTTGACCTTTCATAAAAGCTCAAGGGTAGCCGGGGGAGGGGAGATTGTCTTTTAATTTAATAGGGAAAATAATTCGTGGGCTTATAATGAAATTGGACAAGCAGAACATAACAAGTAAATACAATACAAACTATGTTGCAAGCCTCTAAGGTAACAGAAAATAACTGGTTTTGGTTGCCTTTTTAAAAAATCTATTATGAAGAATGTCAAGCATTTGACAAGAGAGTATTTAATAAAAAAATACTATAATTTGTGTTTAAGCGATAGCAATAGATATTACATTTATTTTATTTCTATCCAAGGAGACAGGTTTGGGATTTCTTAAAGGAATTAGGAAGCACAAAGTGAGAGGGTTAATGGGCCTGAGACGCTTGGGGCTCCCTGGGGCTTCTACCTGGGGACATAGTCAGCTGGAATGGGAGGGGGCGGGTGTCCCAGCCAATGTCAGCTCTGTGAGGACTTAGAGAGGGATACGGTAGAGCATTGCAGGAAAAATACCAAGGATCTGGCTAGCCAAGGGGTGGGGGCGTGGTGGGTACCTTCACGTGTGGCCATTTCTTGTGCCTGGAAGGTGTCACTGCAGCTGTGTCCCATGCCACATTCCGAGAAGAGTTACCATGACGGTGAAGAGGCTGGCAAAGGGGAGGTAGGGAAATCACGTGGTATTTGCCTTGCCTAGCTAGCTGGGCTGTGGATAAGCCTCCAACAGGCACAGAGGATGAGAAACAAGTAAGAGGGACTTGCACGGACTTAAACTCATGTACGTGGTCATGGAAAGTGGACAGATGTGCTCACATGGATCTGGAGATCACCGCGACGGTAGCCAGCTGAGGAAAGACAGAGCAGAGGAGGGCCTGGAAGGGGTGTGAACGGAACTGGGAAGTGGGTGTGGTGGAGCGCTCACCTGGAGCTCTCCAGCTTCCATTTGGATCAGCGAGGAGGGGGCAGTGGAAACAGAGCCTAAAGTGATCCAGATCCCTCCAATAGGAACTCAGAATCCCTGACTTTAAAACATGTTTCTGGCTAGTGTTTTTATTTGTTTATTTGTTTGTTTGTTTGTTTATAAATGAGCATTCCACACTTTGTCTTTTCTCGTGTGTGTGTGTGTGTGTGTGTGTGTGTGTGTGTGTGTGTTTTCCTCCAAATAATAAAATTGAGGAGTGCTTCAGATACCCAGGTAACTGGAAGGAAGGACTCCCTGGGACTGGAAGGAATGTCTGGACATGGAGCTGGCCACACAGAAGGCCAGGGACCTTCTGTCTTTAATTTCCTAACGGAGACCGGAAGGTTGAGTTCCGATGTTTGGGGCTGTCAGCAGTGAAGGCGATGGAGAAGGCTTGTAGATTCAAAATACCTTTATTCAGATAAATACCAGCCAAGCACAAGCCAGAGTGTGCCCAGAGGCTGCAAGCTAGCGTGGCCAGAGAGAGGGGGCATCCATCCATGTGCGGTCCCTTAAGAATTATCTTTGACCTCCCCTGACCACGCCCTCATGGGCGTGGCTAGGCACACCTGTAGGGACTACTAGGAGGCGGGGCTACAACGTCTTCCTACAATCAGGCTCTGTTGTTCTCACCTGTGGCGTTGATCAGCTGAGATCAGAGCAAAAGTGAGGCAGCAGAGAGTCTTCCAAAGCCCTTGGAGGCAAAGGCTGGACAGGGCTTGGGCAGAAGAAAGCGAGCTGCGTGATGGGCGTGTTGCAGGGCTGCAGGGAAGGAAGGGCAGTAAGGCTGGCCAGGGAAGGGTCAGAGGTGTGCAGTCACCCGCACCGAGCATGACCAGTGAGACACTGGGGCGTGGGTGCTGACCTGGGGGGGTGGAGGCTGATGCCGTCTGAACAGGATCCTGCATTTGCCAAAAGCCCAGGGCTATCACAACAAAATTTTAGCCCAGAACCCAAGCTTCAAGTTTTCAAGAAAAGCTAAAAACACCTATTTCAAATGATTTGCACAACTGTTGAATATGGTGCACAGATCTGGGGTTCCGTTGAGCTTCAAATCATACAGAAAGTAGCCTAGGTTCCAGAGACCTATTCAGAGGTCCAACAGGAAGAAAACCCAAGGGAACCCCTATGCAAGCCCACCTGGCTCTCATGTCTATGCCCTAGCCACCTGATTCCAAGTAAGCCTTAAACTCTCCGAGCCTCAGTTTCCTTTTGAGTTAAGTGAGGATCCTGGCATGCCCTGGGCCATGGGAGGCTTGTTAGGTATACTGCCTAGCCAGAAAAAAAGTGTGCAGTAAGCTGCGCGATGCCACACATACCAAAGGGTGAGTGAACAAGAGGTTTTCATCAACGCAGGGTCAGTGTAAACTCCACCCAGCAACCGGCGTTTTCATTCCCAACAGACTAGTGTTCCTAAACATTCCCCTTGTGAGGCCCAAGACAGGAGGTGCTAGCACTGGGACTCCATCGAAGACTAGTTCTGTGTGGCCGGCCAGGATGTGAGCACAGACGAGACCCCCCAATCCTGCATGGCCCTGTGTCCGTCTGTCACCAGGAGGGAACGCTGAGAAACCAGCCACCTCTTTACCTTGGTTCTCACTGGGACTGTTTGGCCCACAGTTGTTTTCCACTGGCTGAGGCCACATCGGAGAAGGGATCAGAGTGATTGACCTACTGAGAAGGAGACTCCGGCTGGCGGCAAGAGGCCTGTGAATTAAGCAGTTGACTCTTAAGGAATTAATGAGGAAAATACTCTCTGATTTGGAGCGTCTGACGCGGAACTCAGACCCGATTAGCTGCACCCAACAGAGTGGAGCCTGAGGGGTGGAAAAATCTTCCAAGTTGAGATTTAATCCAAAGACTTGGAACCTAGAACAATGACCCCTACGGGGATACCAGCCCCATGCAGCAGGTTCTGACTACATACATGTAAGGGTCTCTCCTAACTCAGCCTTCTGGAACATTCCGTCAACCAAGCACTACAGTCGCCTCTGCAATCACCGCATCTCACAGGCTGAGGGTTCTTCTGGGACCCCAGCAAGCAGCAGTTTGCTCCCTGTGTCTGTCTGCCAAGTTTAAGTCAGGAAAGGATCAGACTAACACACATGCCGACAGCCCTCCCCCACCCTCCCCAGGCTCTGCTCAGGTAGCCCGTGGCACAGCCTGAACGATTCATAATCTTGGCACCTGGATGGTAGGTGCCGCCTATTCTCCAGTCCCATAAATTAATCCCCTAATACATAATTAACTAGAAGTTGAAAGGTAAAGTTGAACTTGACCAATTTACTCTTCTGGAGCTGGTTCAGTTCGGATCATGTGACTTTAATTCTTTCCGTGTGACCAGGTGATGGGGAAGGAGGAAGGGAAGGGGGAAACGCACAGATTAATTTCATTCCTTAACCTCCCTAATGTGCCTGCTTGCTTGTATCGTGTTGCAGACAGCAGATCATCGCATGATTTATGGGACTGACCGCTGCCTGCGTCTCTCAGGCTAATGACACACACACTGGAGTCATTGATTTGTATGAGAAGCCCCCACTCTTCATTTATCACAATTTAATGTAAGAGTTTGCAATGCAGAAAAAAAAAATCCACATGGGAAACAGGGACCTATAGGCCCAGCCGCTAACCAGTTATGAATCATTTGCTGCCTGTAATATATAGACTGTTCTCTTCTAGAAAATGCCCCCTAAGGTCATAGTCTTCTCCCGAACATCCCGACAATTAAAGTCCCCAAGAAGCTGTTTGAAGATGCATGACCCGCCCGGCACCTTTGTTAGCTCACACTCTCTTGTAATGCATGCTATTGATTTGCGTCTGAACTCTCCGGAACCCTTCGGAAGCCATAACCCACGAAAGTTTCGGAGGGTGGGGCTGGATAAGCAGCTCCCGGGACGCACAGGTCAGCCGGGACCACACGTGGGCGTGGGGCATGACACCTTCTCCACAAAAGCACTGTGGGCAAGGCAAAAGTTACCTGTGACTTTGAGGGTCAGAGCTACCCACACACCCCCAGATTGGGAACAAGTCAACACAGGACCTTTTATATCTGATTTTGAAAGGGGCCAACAATGAATAATTTGGAATATCCACAGAAGAAGCTAAAGATGCCTTAAACAGTGATACTGAGTGCACCTTGTACTTTCCCTGGGGTCACGAGCAGCCTAGCCCATCTCCCAGGAGGGACGTATTTATTGCATATTATAGGAAAAGCACATTCCATTTTAAACACACATGGCTTAGTCCTTCTTATGTTGCAATAACAAGTATCAGACACTACAAAGTCCATTATCAGATGGGTGTGTCTGGTGACATCCTTCTTGCTATTGGGGACCCTCTGAAGAATGCTTGCCAGGGCATCACAAGGTGAAGGGAACAACCACAGATGTAGGCTGTCCCACCAGCAACTCCCAAATATCCAGCAGCTGCTTCCCAAATACCACACAGAGGTTTATAGTAATTATAAATGCATAGCCTATTGCTTAGGCTTATTACTAACTAGCTCTTACACTTAAATTAGCTCATAATTCTTACCTATGTGTAACCACATGGCTA
This sequence comes from Cricetulus griseus, assembly GCF_003668045.3. NCBI lineage: Eukaryota > Metazoa > Chordata > Mammalia > Rodentia > Cricetidae > Cricetulus > Cricetulus griseus. The sequence goes on along the minus strand of NC_048602.1, from coordinate 1,897,221 downwards.
CACCTTTTCTCAGTACGGCATGTTTTCTCTGCATCTGACTGCTGACTCTTGACTCCATCCTTCCTGTTCTCAGAGTTCTTAGTTCGTTGCCCTGCCTATACTTCCTGCCTGGCTACGGGCCAATTAGTGTTTTATTAAACCAATCCAAGCGACAAATCTTTACAGTGTGTAAGAGGATTGTTCCACAGCACACAGGCAGCCACGCTGGGTTTTAGATGAGTCCATGAAGGGGGTGATTCCATTCAGGAGGGTAGAATATACTCATGACTTCAGAACCTATCACTTCAAAGGGCCCAACTTGTCCCACCCGAACCAACCTCTTTTCACCTCACAGTGGGGATTACTCTGCATTGTGAAATTTTGTGGGGCTATCTGAGCCATAGCACAATTTGATATTCTTACACGGGAAGCACTCTTTGAAAAGATAAAATTCAAACCTTCGAAGAAACATACATATGCAGGAATGTTGACCACGTCTTAACGCTGCTTGAGGGTGGAGAAGTGGCCCTCGCCCCGGGTATTTCTGAGGGATAAGGTTCAGATGCTTGGCTCTTATATAGCAGCTCACAGACCTGTTGAACAAAGAGGGCACTTGGAAGGCAGAGGAATCAGGATGCAGGGTCCGAGAGAAAGTGAGACTCAACTCTAGTTGTAAACGATAGGTCTGAAACAATGGTCGGCGTCCTATTGTGGATGGGAGAAATCTGAGGAGGCCTCAGCAGGAAAAATCGCTGTCTCAAGGGGAGGGCACACCAGCTGGTTATCCAGTACCAAATGGTCAGCCCTGAAAGCATACATACTAGTCACATTATATACAGGATGAGTGGGTTGTATTTATATGTTCAGAAGTGTGTGTGTGTGTGTGTGTGTGTGTGTGTGTGTGTGTGTAGCAACAGTTACTGAAAAAAATGAGTTTGAAAGAGAGCAAAGAGGAGTATATGAGAGGGCTTGGAGTGAGGAAAAGGAAAGGGATATGGTATAATTACATTAATCTCAAAAAGTAAAACAATAGGTCACGTGTGGCTCTGCCTCCCGACTGTGTTTCAGAGAAGTATAAAATCCTATCGTTAACATGGGAAGAATGCCCGGGGAAGTCCGCTTACACGTGAAGAGTCTCATTGACTCATGGTTTCACAGTGTCCGTGAAGCCCCTGGTCACTGGGCTCTGTGTTTGCAGGCTTCGCGCTGAGGCACAGCTTGGTGTTAATGGAGCAAGATGCCCACCCCATGGTAGCTGGAAGCAGAGAGGTGGAGAGAATGGGTCTGGAGATGAGTGCTGCTCTTCAAAGGCGCCCCCACCGAGGTGACCCTTCTTCCAGCCACACCCCACCTCCTACTTTCCACCACCTGCCTGAAATGCTACCAAATTAGGACCCCGTCAGGGGATTAACCCATCCATGACATAAGCGCCATCATTATCCACTCACTTTCCCAAAGCCACCATTTGCCACCAAACCAACAGTGTCTTTGGGGAACACTTCAGAGTCGAACCGTAAAAGGATCTTTCTTCGTAAGAGTCAGTATAACAGAAAGAACACAGCTGAGCCCAAACTGAATGCCCGTATTGGGGCTCGAGTTACTGGCTGATTCCTCCTGGCTAATGAGTACACACGAACCACATAGGCTGCCAAATCTCCCTGAAGCAAGAGCATGGCCAGAGCCAGGAGGGTACACATGCTGCACACCAGGGAACTCTCCGGAAGGGCAAGGGCACCCTCAACAGCAATAGGAGTTTTGTGCTTAGACATCGGTCTCGGTATCAAATTAAAGAATCTCAAATTACAAATTCTGAGTGTTCACCATAGTTTTTGTTTTAAAGTAATGGGTACAGAATCTCCTTCTCCTAACCCCCTCTCCCCTCCCCCCACACCCCCAACTTGCTCAGGCGATCTTGTCCCTTTCCCCTTCTCTGGAGGACCATGTATGTCTCTCTTAGGGTCCTGCTTGTTTCCTAGTTTCTATGGCGCTGTGGATTGTAGGCTGGTTATCCTTTGCTCTGTGTCTAAAAATCCACATATGAGTGAGTCCATACCATGTGTGTCTTTTTGTGACTGGGTTACCTTGCTCAGGATGGTTTCTTCTAGTTCCATGCATTTGCCTGAGAATTTCAAGATTCCGTTGTTTTTTTCCACGCCACGTAGAGGGATGCTCTCTCAGCCTAGACACACAGGGAGGGTCTAGGCCCTGCTCCAAATGATATGGCAGACTTTTGAGAGCCCCCATGGAAGGCCTCACCCTCCTTGGGGAGCAGAAAGGGGATGGGATGGGGGTCGGTGGGGGGCAGGGGAGGAGGGGAGGGAGAGGGAACTGGGGTTGACATGTAAAACAAGGCTTGTTTCTCATTTAAATTTTAAAAGGGGGGGGAAATAATCTCCTACAATAAGGCCATAAACTCTGGAGACCTACCACACTGCAGAGCACCTGCTCCTCATGCTCTGGTATTCTCTACTGGAGACCTGCCTTACCACAGACAGAGCACCTGTTATTCATGCTCCGGTATTCTATACTGGAAATCTGTTGAATTGAGCTTTTCATGCTTCCTGTGGAAGCAGTGGGGGCCGGGGGACAGGGAGTTGAGAGAAGGAGAGGAAGGGAGGGGTAGAGGAGAGCCGGAGAAGAGAGAGGGGAGCAGGGAGAGAGGAGAACGAGAATGAGTCCATGTTGTGATTTGGTCTGGAATATCCTCAAAAACTCACAGGTTACAGGCCAAAATAAACCCTTTTCCATCTAAAGCGATCACCTCAGGGACCCCAGTGGCCTCCCTCGGGGGCCTCTTTGCAGGGAGTCACGTTACACGGCCTCAGCCTCTCTGGAACTTGAACAGGAGACTCTGTGCCCCTTCAATTTTGTAGATTTCCTTCCTGTGAAACCAGTACCACAGGGATGGTGCTGCCGGTCCTGCTGCTAGCTGGAGGTGACCTGGACCTCACTACAGTGGCCTCTGTGTGCTTTGACATCTAAGAAAACACTTCTCTGGGCGGTTGGGTTGTTTTTGAGCAGGGTGATCCTGCAGGTGTATTTGTAGCTCAGGCTCTCTCCTTTCAAAGGAAATTTGCATTTCCAAAAGTTTGAGACTTCAGGGGGTGGGATCTGGCCCAGAGGCCAACTTTTCCTATTGTCCCAATGTAGAACACATGTTTTTGCTTTTTATTTATGTATATGTGTGTGTGTGTGTGTGTGTGTGTGTGCGTGTGCTCAGTGCTCAGAGAGACCAGAAGAGGGTGTTGGATCCCTCAGATCTGGAGTTGCAAATGGGTATGGGGCTGCCACGTGGATGCTGAAAATCAGATCAAAGTCCTCTATAAGAGCAGCTGGTGGTCTTAAGCGCTGAGCCATCTTCCCAGGCCCTGGGCCGTCTTAACGGTCCTAATTCCCTTCAAAATGTCAACCGCTTTCTACCCATCCAAAACTGTCTTCATCTTCCAGCTTGCTCAGGAGCAAAACTCAGGGACAACGGAGAGCCAGGTTGGGACCTGGTTAGAGCAAACTACAAGTGAAGGGAGTGACAGACAGGTCGGAACACAGGACAGAAGCCCAAGACTTACTCGACATCAAGTTTCCACGAGGAGTCAGCCCATTGCTTTGTACCCTCCCCTTAGTCCTGGGGAGCTCTGTGACACGAGAGCCAGCTGGGTCTGACTCAGGCAGAGAGAGGAATCTGCCTCCCGCTCACAGACACTGCTTTGTCCTCGCGTGAGTGAGTTTGCTCCCACACCCTTCTGTCAGGTGATGGACTTCCCCTCTGGTAGCTGTTTTCTCTTTCAGATCCACATTCACGTGTGAGAAAGACGCGAGAACGCCACGGATGCCACGGATGGGACGGCATGCCAGCAAGCAGTGGTGTGTGGGACCCAAGGGAAAGGCAGGCTTTGTGAGGGACACTTGGATGATAAGAAGGCTGTTCTTCCGTCCTGAAGTCAGTGACCTCCACCCACCCCCGGGCCTGTTTTCCAGTCTCACCACAACCTACTCCAGAGCAGGGGCTACCGGGCATAACGATGGCAAAGCCCACAGCTTCCACACAGAGGATGATAATCAGAACAGCGAAAGCGGGGTACCTGGCCCAGCCTCCCTTGCTGCTATCTCCATCTTTCAGAGGAGCCATCTGGGCCGGGGCTTTGCTGGTGGAGGATTGATGGACTTGAAGAATCATGAGGAAACCGAGGAGGAGGCAGGCAAGCTTCCTGTAGTGAGTCCGTCCTGCCCCTGCCCAGTCCTCAAGTCTAGTGATGGCCCGAGTCGTCTGCCCTCAGCTAAATAGCCTACACGCCAGGCTGTGGACTGTCAGACCCACCAGGCCGGGTCCCCTTCCTGCAGTGTCCACCTGCCTCAGGCCCCGGTGCACAGCCTGTCCTCTGGCAGCAAAGACGACTTCTTTTCCCTGAGTTGTCTGGTGAAGATGTTGTGAGGAGGAAGTGGACTCTGACTGACGTGTGCGACTTCGTTCTGTTGTTACATCAAGGGCCCTTTACATGCTAGGCAAGCACTGTACGGCTCAATGCGCAAGTCTCTCACCGGGGGATTCCAGGCAGGGGCTCTACTGCTAAGCCACGCCCCAGCCCCTCACTGGGGGATTCTAGACAGGGGCTCTACCCCTGAGCCACGCCCCCAGCCCCTCACTGGGGGATTCCCAGGCTCACTGGGGGATTCTAGGCAGGGGCTACCACTGAGCCACGCCCCCAGCCCCTCACTGGGGGATTCTAGGCAGGGGCTCTACCACTGAGCCACACCCCCAGCCCCTCACTGGGGGATTCTAGGCAGGGGCTCTACCACTGAGCCACGCCCCCAGCCCCTCACTGGGGGATTCTAGGCAGGGGCTCTACCACTGAGCCACGCCCCCAGCCCCTCACTGGGGGATTCTAGGCAGGGGCTCTACCACTGAGCCACGCCCCCAGCCCCTCACTGGGGGATTCTAGGCAGGGGCTCTACCACTGAGCCACGCCCCCAGCCCCTCACTGGGGGATTCTAGGCAGGGGCTCTACCACTGAGCCACACCCCAGCCCCTCACTGGGGGATTCTAGGCAGGGGCTCTACCACTGAGCCACGCCCCCAGCCCCTCACTGGGGGATTCTAGGCAGGGGCTCTACCACTGAGCCACACCCCCAGCCCCTCACTGGGGGATTCTAGGCAGGGGCTCTACCACTGAGCCACGCCCCCAGCCCCTCACTGGGGGATTCTAGGCAGGGGCTCTACCACTGAGCCACGCCCCCAGCCCCTCACTGGGGGATTCCAGGCAGGGGCTCTACCACTGAGCCACGCCCCCCAGCCCCTCACTGGGGGATTCTAGGCAGGGGCTCTACCACTGAGCCACCCCCCAGCCCCTCACTGGGGGATTCTAGGCAGGGGCTCTACCACAATTGAGTACTAGTCACATGTTGTGTGGGCTCGTGCCTCCGTTTGGGTTTTTCTTGAGTATTGCAATGATTATGTTGAGGTCATAGAAGGCAAACATCCTTCTCATCGTATCCTATGAAGGGGAAGTAACAGAAAATGACATCACTGGTGATGTCAACTTTGACTTTAACAAGTAGGATGTCCCCTGGAGAGAGGAGAACTCTGGGATACCCCGATTTCCTCCATCTTGGTCCTGATGGCTGCCTATTTTCTTGGATTTCTTCTGGAGGGATGATCGGCCTTGTGCATTTGTGAGAAGCTGAGCTGCCTGGGTATAAACCACGCCCCCACTTACTAACTGTGACTCTAGGGAAGTCATTTATATCCCCATTAACCCTCAGTTTCATAACCTGTGGAGGTGAAACAGTCTCTGGGTATTGCTTTGTAGAACTAAACGAAATAGAATCATCCTGAGCATCTATGAGTAGGTCGTTCCAGAACCTCCAGTAGATGCAAAGTCTGTAGATGCTCACATTGCTTACAAGACCCCATTACACATACCTCTCACACATAAGCTGTGTGCATTAAATCATGTCTTGAGTACTTAGAAGGTCCACTATAATGAAAATGTTGTATAATTAATGTTGTACTCTATTGTTTATTGAATAGCAAGGAAACTGTTTCTGATCCAAGCTCTGTTGAGCTCAAGATGAGACTACAGACTCTCAGCCATGTATTTGGGCCAAAGAGAGTGGAAGAACACTATTCTAAAATATTAAAACTTTATTTTTTTGTGGGGAGACACCTATAATCCCATCATCCAGAGAGCAGAGGCAGAAGCATCATGGATTCAAAGCTAGCCTGCGCTACCCAGTGAAACCCCACTCTGGAAACCAAGAGTAGAGAATCTAGCTCATTGGCATAGTGCTTGCCTAACACACACAAGGTATTGGGTTTTGTTTTCAGAATAGGAAAATTAAAGCACATCAATAAAAAGAATTAATGTACCCAAAGTGTTTTCTTAAAAGGCATGTAACTTGAGATCACTCATGATGTCACTGTATGCCACTGTCCCCTTCACAGGCTTTGATGAGAAGGGTGTATGCCTTCTGTGACCCCAATAAAGTTATTACAGATTTTTTTCTGATACAGAATTATCAAAAAAACCCAAGCTGAGGAGTAGTGAATGCAGTATGTGACCAGTACCCTTCAAGAACGTAAGACAATGACAACATGCAAAGAGAAAATGTTGAGACATTATCACAGATCAGAGGAGCCGAAGGAGACGTGACAACTCAAGACAAATGTGAGTTCTTAGATTGAACCCCATGACAGAGGGGGAAATTGATGTAAAGCCTGAGAAACATAAGGTGTGGTGTTTAGCAAACAATGCATCAATGTTCACTTAATGATTTGATACATGTAAAGTAGTTAATTAAAGCTTCAGTGTTAGAGACAGGGGGTGAAAGGCGTATAGGAGGCCTGAGTCTTTTCAGATCTTCTGTAAACCTAATGTTGTTGCAAAATAGTTCTTTGTAAAATGAAAGGATGGGAACGCTGGAGTAGCTGTGTCAGTACCAGATAAGTACACTTGAGTCGGGGGCGTAGGTGATGGTGTGTCAGCGAGTTTGTTGAGAAGACGGAGTGTCTAGACACACAGCAATGACCTAGGATGTGAAGCACACACCAGGCCCTGGGCTCCATCTCCAGTGTAGCAAAGAGCAGCAATAGTGATTTGGCTTTAAAACATCAAAACAGAATGGGGGGAAGGACAGCTATTGGTCAAGATTGAAACACTATTTAAAAAGCATCCGTAATTGATAACAAGATAAAAAAAATGTCAGTTAATATGTAGAAGCTCCTGACAGTGATGTGCCCAGCAGATATGCTCTAACTAGCAGAGAGAATTTGTCTCCATTTCTCCCCAGGTCCACGCTCGTGGATGTCACATCAGCAGATAAAATATTGCATTGGTGATTTAAATGGATGATAGAATTTTTCATTCAGTTGGCTAGGTTTTTTTTTTCTTTCAAAGGCCTGAAAATTATGAATTCAGTTTCTAAAAGAGCTATCTGCCTCATCCTCTTCCTCTCTCTGAATCCTCTTCCTCCTCCCACTCTTTCCTATTTCTCTGTTGGGGAAAGAACCCAGGACACCAAGAGTGCCGGCGAAACACTCTACCATGGAACTGATTCTTCAACCCATCTGTTTCTGTTTCTGTTCCCAGGTCTTGTCTCATCTGAGATCCAGTCAAACATTTCCTGAGAGATGGTTATCAACTAGAATTCAATAACTTTTAGTGGCATTCAAAAAGCAACCAAAATGGCAGAAAAAATATTTTTGTGTGTCTATGTTAGTTGTTCACCAAGAGGACCCATACTCCAGGTCATAAAACAGGCATTAAAGTATGAAAATATCGATTAAAAATAAAAATATAAGATAATTGAAACCATAAGTATACCTTCTGTCAGGAAACAAACCTAGACAGAAATGTAAATATGTCTTTAAGAAAATCCATAAACATTTGAAAATTAAGCAATAGACTTCTAAATACCTCCAGGACAAAAATCAAGATACTTCAAGAGAAACAATTTTTTTAAAAAAATCATAAAAGTACTAATGGAATAAAAAGAAAACATCAGAATGAGTGAGTTGTAACCAAAGCAATGATTGCTGAACACTTATGATACAAACAGCTTGTGTTAGAAGAGAAAACACTGAAATAAATGACTTCAACTTTTACTGGAAGAAATTTCAAAAAGTAAAGACAATGCAGAATTGAAGAAAATACTAAGCATCAGACATCAATGAAGGAGAAAAGAGAGAAACAGCTAAAGAACTTAAAGACAAAATGTGATTTCTTAAAGGCTCAATACTGAGAAAGTTCTAGAAGGAGTAGTTAGTAATGAAAACGTATGCACAAATTTTCAACTCTGGTGTGCAGGAGGAGACATCACTACACACCCTATAGACATGAAGAAGAGACTGGGGATATTACAAGTCAGTTTGTAGACATGGTTTTAAAATCTTATGTGAAATAGACATCTCTCTTTCACATCATGTGAACGATGTTTCTTACTGGAGTTAATTCAAGAAGGAAAGAAGAAGCAGATAAGGTTGAATGGTTGTTCTTTACCAGAAGGCTGGACTAGCAGCTGTGTTGTGATGCCTGGGGTTCTAACCTCAGCACAGGAAAGACGAGAAGGGAGAAGAGGAGAAAGGTGAAGAAGAAAAGAAGAGCCAGCCCTTTATTGAAATTTAAATTCACAATTCACACACTTCTGACAAAAAAACATCCATCATTTATTTGTGGAATAGATGATATCAATTATACACAAAGATTCCAGAAAATATGAGATGAGAAACACATTCCTATTTATTTGGTTAGCATTGACCTGATAGCAAAGGTAGAAAAATGTACCACTGTAAAGGAGAATTGAGCATTAATGTACCCCGTGGATAAATATATATATATATAATATATATATATATATATATATATATATATACTCAATACAGCCAGGTACAGTGGTGCACTCCTGTAACCCCAGCACTTAGAAGTGGTGTGGCAAGCCAATGGCTCAAAGCCAATTTGGGATCCTATTTCTAAAAGGAACAAAAATTCTGGACACCATTTTTTAAAAATCCATTCCATCAAAATGCAAATGTGACAGTTACTTAGTGGGCTTATTGAAGGGCTGATAGACTACCCTAACAGGCAAAAAGTAATTAATGAAATTCACCTTCATTTGAAAACTGAAATAAAGAATGCGTGTACGCCAGCACTGCTGTAACACTGATGTTGAAATGTGCACTTGCCTCGACACAGATGACCCAGGAACAGTTTGGATTGTGAAAACTGAACATGCACAATTTCAATGAACACCACAACAGCCTAGAACACTGTTTGCTGGTGCAGTCAGTGGTGTGAAAACACGCAAAGCCCACAGCCACGGATCCCAACCAGCCCCCAGCAATTTCAGCTCAGCCCCACACCCTTCTCACCTTCCTGGCCTTCAGTCTTCACACGAATCCATGAGCTGCAGCCCTTCTGATAAACTCTTCCACAAACAAACTCAGTGTATTCCAGGTTTAATACATAACGTGTACAGTATTGTAGTCATCGTGCCTTTCCCAACCATAGGTTGTACACAAACCAGGGCTGCCGTTTTATTAGGTGCATGTGGTGTGTGCGTGTGTGTGCATGTGTGTGTGTGTATGTGTGTGTGTGCATGCATGCATGTGTGCGTGTGTGCATGTGTGTGTGTGTCTGTGTGTGTCTGTGTGTGTGTGTGCATGTGTGCGTGTGTGCATGTGTGTGTCTGTGTGTGTGTGCGTGTGTGTGTGCGTGTGTGTGTGTGTGTGTGTGTGTGTGTGTGTGTGTGTGTGTGTGTCTGTGTGTGTGTGTGTGTGTGTGTGTGTGTGCTGTGTGTGTGTCTGTGTGTCTGTGTGCGTGTGTGTGTGTGCGTGTGTGATGTGTGTGTGTGTGTGTGTGTGCGTGTGTGTGTGTGTGTGTGTGTGTGTGTGTGTGTGTGCATGAGTGCGTGTGTCGCCAATACAGTTTTTGTCTGTTGTGCTCTCACCCCAACTTTTCTATAAGCACCGAGGTTTTCCTTGCAAGATTTAAAATAGCATCGTGCTTTTCAGGAATATGAACCCTGTTATAGCAGAACTAATTGCAATCATCTTAATAGACACAGAAAAAGCATTGGACAAAATTCAGCACCAATTCAAGACAAGAAACTCTCAGCAAAGGCGGAATACAGATGGTGCCTGACTTACTATGTTTCAACTTATAAATTTTTGACTTCGGGATGGTGTGAAAGCGACATGGATTCCGTAGAAACTGTACTTTGAATTTTGAATTTTAATCCTTTCCCAGGCTTCTCTAGAGATGCTAGGTAGTAGCAGAAAGTTCTCAGTCAGCAGGTGGCCCCGGGTAAACAACGGATGCTCCTCAGTGCACTGACTTGCTAAACCACGGGGTTTGGTAGGTTGATCTAGTTGCCTCGTCTCTCCCTTATGCATTATCCACTGCCATGCGTGGATCTGGATGCAGCCCCACCATACACGGAGGAGAGAGCCGTATCTGTGAAAGGGGACTTCCTGGACTAGATTAACGATGCCAGAGAAGAAACTACTCTTTGTGTTGTATTTAGTTATGGAATACCGAATTCCTCTCTAAAGATGGGAAAGAGACAAAAGTACGTGACCTATTATCTATCTCCATTAAAATCTGTAATAGAGGTCCCCCCCAGAGCACGGTAAGGCAAAATACACACACACACACACACACACACACACACACACACACACACACACGCACGCACAGATAAATGGTACATAGCTAATATGCCAATCTTTGAAGAAGATCCAAATACTATGCCCAAAAATCAGAATTAACAAATGAATTTATTGAGGTAGTCAAAATACAATGGGTAACAAACACTTAGAAAGTTTTAAGATCAGGACCTTTTAAATAATAGTTAGGCATTGCAACACTTACTTCAATACCAATACATAGATAGGAGTTTGAGGCAGAAGGATCATGAGTTCAAGGTCAACATGTTGAGTTCTAGAGCAGCCTGGGCTACACAGTGAGACTCTGTCTTAAATACAAACTAGTCTTGTAAAGTATCGAAAGTCGTGGGCTGGGGATGTTGGAGGGGGAGTGTTTTCCTGGGATTCCTGAAGTCCTGGGTTTGATCTCTGCATCTCGGCTGCTGGAGCCAGGAGGTTGAGAAGGGCAAGGTCCTGCTCAGCTGCACAGCAAGTTTTGACGCAGCCCAGACTGTGTGACAGCTTGCCTCAAATCTATACATATCTTTTTTGTAATAGTGTAATCAAAATAGTATTTAAAGATAAATGAATGGAGTGGAATAGTGGAATGTGAAAAGTAAAACTTATTGCTGAGATAAGGTAAGAAAATGACATTGAGCTCTCCTGTATTGAAGGATGGAACACTCGACAGTACGAGCGTTTAACTGTCTCAGATTAATCTATAGACTTAACATCTCGGGCAAAATCCCTTAAGAGTTTTGATAAACTGAGCCTAAATGTGATATGGAAATGCACGGGCAGATAGAAATGAGAGAGAAGATAAAACCAGAGGTGAGGGACTTAAACTACTCCACTTTAGAAATGGCTATAAAGCCATAGTAATGGTTGGTATTGGTGTCACACAAAAGGAAACAGATGGATCCAACAGAATAAAAGAGACCAGGGATGGAAATGTCTTCCTGTGGTGGATGGAGTTTTGACAGAGCTTCCCAGGTCTTCATGGGACAAGGAAACATGTATGATAAATCATGCTAAAACAACCACATATCTGTACGAACAATACGGATGTCCTCTCTGGCCATCATGTCATACACAGGGCTAGACAGAAGAGAATTGAGAAGGCAATCCTGTAAAATTTCTCAGATAAAATAGAACAAACCCCAAAAGGAAAGACTGAAAAACATGGGCTTAAAGAAATTTCAAACTTTTACTTGTCATGAAAAAAAATGATTTTTTTTTAAAAAAATAGATGAGGTAAAATGTGAAAAATATTTGGCAACTTGATATGAAGAATGGGGCTGGGGGGCACAGCTCAGACACAAACAGCTACATTTGAGGAGCTGGGGGTGTGGCTCGGTGGTAGAGCCCCTGTCCAGCATCAGAAAGGCTTTGCATTCATCCAATTCTGCAAATAATAAACACAGACAGATGGTGGTGGTGGTGATGATGATGGATGTGTAAGAATGACCTAAGTATCTAGAATAGAGCTTAAATATGAGAGAACAAGCCATTCAAATAGACTAAAGACTTCTACCATTCTTCCACCTCAGAAGATGTCTGGAGGTCTAAAGCATCATTACCCGTGCAACACCTCTCGCTTTTAAGTAAATACAATACCATCCCAATATGACACCGCTATATACACACCAGAAGGCAAAGCCAGGACGACTGACAATACTAAGTGCTGACAGAGGCGCTGGGAAACTAGAGCTCAAATAGTACTGATGGCCTGTTTGGTCCAGGAATCAAGCTACTGGTTGATTTTCTAAGACAAACCCAACATATTTTAACACGGAATGTGTACTTAAGGGCTCACGGCAGCTTTATTCAGAGTGTCCTCAAGCTGAAATCTACAGAGTCATCCAAAGTGAGGAAATAGAGCGACCGTTTGTTGGTGCATCCACATAGCGGAATAATACTCTGTAATAAGTTAAAATTAACTAAATACAACACCAAATTTTGGTACACTCCCTTGAAAAGGCGTGAGGAAAATGACCCACCGGCTTTGTGTGATCTCATTTATTTGAAATTCTTTAAAAAAAGAAAAAACTGATGGTGACAGAGAGGCTGGGGGTTGCTTGCGGCCGGGTAAAACGAGGGGCTTACAGAGGGACTTTTGGGGGTGACGGACATGCTCTCATCCTTGACTATATGGCTACTTTCATAGCTGTGTATGTTTTCAGAAATTCGACAAATCGGGCTGTTCATCTTGTGTGTGAATTCCACCTCAATGAAGATGATTCTTGTTTTTTTTCTTTCAAGAAGTAGAATGTGCTCTGGGAACCTTGCGCCTAGGAAGAGAACTTCAGCCAGAGAGCTCCTGGAACATCTGTCTGAACAGATGTTTTCTGTGAAGGGTATTGGGGCTGGGCGTGTTAGGGAAAGCTCCTCGGGCAGACAGGGCAGGTTGTAGCCTGCTTCGGGCGGTGAAATGAATGCTGGGTTTTTCCAGATGAGCTGGGTTTGATCTTGGCTCTTCTTTTAAACTTGACATGCGTGTTGGCAAGCTCCTTGGCTTTCTTGAGCCTTGCATTTCGTCTCTCTGCCTGTATAATGGGTGTTGAATTCTCTCTCTACCCAACTCACACAGACTGCGCTGCCAATCATCTGAGTTAAGGAGGGGTGGAAAAACTTGGAAAACTTCAAAGTGCTGTGTGCGTGTGCAGAGAGGAATGGGGGTGCTGTGTGCGTGTGCAGAGAGGAATGGGGGTGCTGTGTGCACGTGCAGAGAGGAATGGGGGTGCTGTGTGCGTGCAGAGAGGAATGGGGGTAATGTTCAAGATGGCAAGATGAATTTTAGTTCTCAGTATTTAATAGTGCACACGTATTTAACATTGTCGTCCACGCTGGACAGGAAGAGGGAAGGGAATCTCCTTCCCATTGCATAACTTGGTATCTTGGGGGTTCGCTGGGTCTATTTAGATTTAAGGACGTTACCTAAAACCCTCCAGATGAAAGAGAACAAAGTTGCTAGCGATGGAAGCTCTTGTGAGCCAAACTAGATAAAGCCATTATCCTATAAACAGGTGATAACAGCTCCTCTCAGATTTACCCACTTCTAATCCCTTCAAGGGCAGAGAGAGACGTCAAGGAATAAAAGGCCACCGCCATTTCACACACTGCATCTTAGGAGCGGATATTTGTCAAACTTCTCTGGCCTGTGTGTCTGTCTGCTTGTCTGGATGTGACAGGCATGGTGGTGCTGGAGGAAGCATAGCCTCTTAGCATATTTGGGAGCAGAGGGACCCTCATGCTCTCTACACTAGAACTTGAATTTGTGTGGGGGCGGGAGGGAAGGACTGCTAATGCCCCTGAACAGCCATGCCCAAGAATTACTAACAGATATTCAGCCAACACAGTGATCTCCTGTATTCATTTTTGTTTTAGAAATGAAAAAAAATAAAAGCTAAGATCACAGCACACAGGCCAAGTAGAGGCACAGCTGGGTTCTACCCCAGGGAACTCAGTTTTGGGGTTTCTGGAGTAGAGAAGAGAATGCATTGCCCACTTGCTTCTCCGTTACAGGCTCCTACCGTCTCTGGGCCTCCACACTCCTTTTCTGACATCTGCTCCCTTCTATCTGAATGAGACAAATAGCATCCAGAGAGGGATGACACCGCCCTTCTTAAGCCATGTAGTCACCTCAGGCTCCGTTCTCTTTCCTAAACACCGCTGTGAGGGTAGACAGTGGGCCCGGGTCTCTGAAGATGTTTAAGTGAAGGCTGTATCTTAGAGGTTGTCCTTCTTGCTTGGTAGATGGCACAGCAAAGGCCACTGCAAAGGGAGCCTGAGGATAGGAAACACGGTCTCCACCGTGAGGCGTGTAAGCCCTCGCTCTGCCAAGACTGAGATTCTCACACAGACAAGTGGGGAGGGCAGTCTGGACATGATTTGTTCCCCCTGGAAAACACACTGGGGCTCTGTCTCCAGAGCGGGAGAGTGTTTCAATATGGTGCCACCATCAGCAGGCAAGGGAGGACCTGCCAAAATGAAGGGATTAACGTAGCTCTCTTAGTCAAACATTTGTTCAAGAGAGAGCCGATTTCCTCCATCCTTGCTCTCGTCTTCATGACAGAAAGCATTTATGTCCTTCCAGATGTTGAGCAAACATCAGCATCATTTTTTCAGACCTTAAGAACTGTCTGGGGGAGGGCGGTGGCACTGGAGAGATGGCTCAGAGGTTAAGAGCGCCGACTGCTCTTCCGGGGGTCCTGAGTTCAATTCCCAGCAACCACATGGTGGCTCACAGCCATCCGTTATGAGATCTGGTGCCCTCTTCTGGTGTGCAGATAGACATGGAAGCAGAATGTTGTACACATAATAAATAAATTAAACAAAAAACAGATGCCATCCAGAAAACTGCTTGAAAAAGCAAAAGTGAAGTCGCTTTGTAAGAACTGTCTGCTGATGAGTGTTTGGGGGGTGGGGTGGGATCGAGACAGGGTCTCACTGTGTAGCCCTGCCTGGCCTGGAGCTCACAGAGGTCCTTGGACTTCTGCTTTCTGAGTGATGGCATTACAGCCTCCATGCTCTGCTAAAGAGACTACTTTTTCTTCATGAATTACCCGGTGTCAGGTACTCCATTATAGCAACAGAAAACAGACTAGGATAGTGAACTATAGCCAGTGCCACCAACAATTCCTCCTTCTGGTTCCCTATAAATGACTTGTACTGCCTCAAGGGTTGCAAGACCTGCGTTGGAAACCAGGGAACCACTCAACTCCACTTTTGGATGCACCCTGGAAACTTCCAGAATAATCTTTATGACTCAGCCGCAGAGTCTAAGCTTATGAAGGGGACTTCCCGGTGGTGAGCTGCTCGGTGGCCTCCGGTGACTGCTCCTGGGATAACTAGGAAAGGTTCTTGAGCCTCTTTTGACAGGCTCCTCATTCTGCTCAGCACCGACATCCTGGCCCATACCATGGCTTCCACCCACTGACAAGCCTGCTCCGTTCCCACACAGCACCCACTGACTTCACTGTCTGCAGTTACGTTCAGTAACTATAAATTGAACATTATCTCAATTAACAAGGTACCTTCAGGGCGTCTCCCGGCCAACTATTCCGGCTCAATTGTCCGCACCGTCATCAGGCCCTGATCAACTAATGATGGCTGAAAATGAGGGAGGCCAATCCCAATAAATTCGCAGGAAAGTCATTTTTCTCTTTTAATGCCCTCTCCCTCTTCTCCTTTCTTCCCACGGCACAATGCAGTAAATTAATGTCACCCTGGTTATTACACCACGGCTGCTATGCAAGTATTCAAGGGACGGCCCTGGAATATTTTACTCCAGCATTTATTTGTCCATAAAATAAAATGGGATTTATGGTGTGACTCTCCAGTTTGAGGGTTGCATGGATGGCAGCTGGGCACATCCTTATCTCCTCCATAGGTAAAGATATAGCAGCAGTTCTCCAGACAGGAGCCTGGAGAGCAGGGGTCCTGAGGCAGGAGTGTGAGCGGCTCCCGTGAGATCCGCTGAGGTACCTGCTGGAGAAGACTTCTTGGCTGTAAAGGGCAAGGTGACTTTGAGAGAGGAGATTCTAGCCTGCCAGAAAGGCCAGCCCCTCTTTGAAACCTTCCTGAGATTTCTCCTGCATTTCTGGGGAACTGGAGCCTGGCTCAGTAGCCCCTGGTCTCCCTCACTGGAGCAGGACCCTGCTGTGGGTTCATTCTGAGCCTTTTTTTTTTGTCTCTTGTGACCTCTTCTCAGTCCTGGGACAGCCACATCAGGGAGGGCAAAGCTGTGCGAACAAGACCCAGCAGTAGTATGTTAAAATATGCCGCCTGCACAGAACTCTTTCCCCGGGAAGGCTCCACCTTGGAGAACGCGCTGGGAAATTATAATTCATTGATTTGGAAGCCAATCATTTCGTATTTTGACTGCTGGCTTAGGAATATTCATATTTTACACCGCATTTAAATTTTCCTGTGCCATTAAAATCCCCGAGCTCTATAATTAGGCCTCTCCTGATAGTTACGGATGAGGTC